>NC_142946.1:41358159-41388159 GCF_046866305.1 Octopus bimaculoides
GCATTCTTCCTTTCTAGTGAATATCACTCATTTATTTCTTCTGTCAAACTAACATCAACTCCTCATACTTTAACTGTAGTAAATACATGAAACATTGATTGCCATCTTCAAATCTGTGACCAACGCTCACCAACAATTTTTGAAAAATAAATAAAGTAAAGACTGTAGGAATATAATTTTAAAGTGAGTGTTTCACCAATTTTATTTTTATCGTTTCTCATTATTTTTTTTTAATTTTTCCTATTTTTATTCAAATATATTTCCATCGCCACTTGTATTAAATATAAAAATATACTCCGTTACACATGACTGCTATTTTGATCTCTCTTCAGAAGTTTCTCCTTAAAATTGTTAGCAGAAATGAAACACCTTCCACCGTCAAATTAATACATTTATTGATCGATTTATCTATCAGCAATTCATACACAGTATTAAAACTGTTGTTGTTGTTGTTGTTGTTGTTTAGACCATCGCAATTGAATTTCAAGAAACCCTCCTTCAAATGTTGTCCATACATGACCACTCTGTTTTAGATGCTAACTCTGACGAAATTATCTAACGTGTCCAAATTTGATTGCGACTGTAAAGTAATTTTAAAGTGATTTGGTTGCTGTTTCTAACAAATCTAGTATCTGGGAAGGCATTTCCTTGTCACGTACCGTTCTATGTAGTTGTCATGGTTCGATGACGAGGAACAGACAATGGAATTTGCAATGTTGTTGTTATTTTTTTGTTTTTTATTTTACTTTTTCGTTTTAAGAGATGATTCCGAACAAATACGACTCTTTTGAATGAAATATTTACTTCACCTTTATATCCTTTTCGAAGCCTTGTTTCTATATATTGATAGTTTGGGAACAAACTATATTGTCGATAATGGACGACGTATTCATCTTTTATTTGCTTCAGCCATTAGACTGCGGCCATACTGGGCACTGCCTTAACAGTTCTCAGTCAGATGACTTTTTTCAAGCCTGGTGCGTATTCCATCGGTCTTTTTTGCCGAATTGCTAAGTTACGGGTACGTAAACCTACCAACACCGATTGTAAAGCAGTGGTGGAACACACACACACACACACACACACACACACACACACACACACACGCATATATTTGCATAAAAATGTATATATACATGGGGAGGTGCGTAGTTTCGTGGTTAGGGCATTGGATTCATGTTCGTAAGATTGTGATTTCGATTCCAGGACCGGGCAACGTGTTCTGCTCTTCAGCACGTTGGTCCAGTCCAGCTGGTGAAAATGGATAACCCTGCAACAGACCGTCGTCCCGTCCAGGTGGGGAATATATACGCCGTTGGAACCGGGAAACCGATGCTTATGAGGAAGTCCCACTCACCCCTCCTCGGGGATAATATTTATCAATGTGATAAAATCAAATTATTAAAAATATGTATGTTTGCCAATGTAAAGAGACTTTACAGTCAACCTATATTCGTTGACTAAAAGTCTTGTAGAATATTTCCCGCATTGGGATCGAACTCAAACCAACATGATACAACGTGTATTCACTTAATATCAATATTTGATTGAAATTAACGAAGCTGGTGATACTGAGGAGATATTGGTCAAAGAGTGGTTAAATGTGTCTCAGTATGAATCCTTTAAATGTATATTATCACTATATATCACTTTGAGAAATGTGTTTATGGTCGAACTAGTTAGTGGTTTGACTGACTACCTCTAGGCTATATGTCTGGTCGATCAACACTGAAACAGGCTTACGCAGCCACTTCATCATTCTTCAACTAGAGCGTCTATAACGTTATCAAATGATTCCACTCCATTAATAATCATTCATGTAAATGCACAAACGAAAACTGGACCGGTCTGTGCGGAGACATAGAGACTTGAATACACAAGAATTCACACAGGAATTTCAGGATAGAATCGTTCTTCTAGAATCGAGTGTCTCTTCGAGAAACATTCGATAAATCAAAAGATGTTTCGATAAACATATACGTAAATATACACAAAATAACACACCTATCATATATATATATATATATATATATATATATATATATATATATATATTGGGGTGCGAGTCATGCTTGTTGCTCGCTTGCAACCACGGAGTTTCATGTTCTATCCCAGATTCGTGTGTGTGACCGCGCTTTTGTCCCGAACAAGTGCTTGGCGGATGGCGTTGGATTGTTTACGCCTCTGCAACATAGCGCTTTACAACCGGTGTTGTGTTTATGTCCCCGTAACTTAACGGTTCGGCCTAAGAGACGAATAAAAGAAGCAGCAGGCTTTCAAAAAACAAAATATAAAAAACTGTTGTGGATACTTACTCGATTAAACATTTTTGAAAAAGATGCCCCACCCTAGCCGCAGTCTATTGGCTGAAACACGTAAAGTTAACCAAGAAATGCGTCATTTATAATGCATAAGGTGCATCGAAACATTTTCTCGATATTCACAATGCATTTTTATTTCTATATGAAATATTGTCAAACACTCGGAGAAAGATTAGTTTAGCATTAATATTGGATTAATGTTAAGACTAAGCAGGACAGTCGTAAATTAGAAAAATGACTGAGGTAATTATTATTGTAGAAGAACAGATCTTCTCATTTCTCCCGTTTGGCAAATGTACATGATACGCTTCGCCGCGGGGATTCCCATAATACTAAAACATCCTTAGAGTTGTTGCCCTTACTTGTCAGAACCAGATTAAATTCAATGATCTTAATTATTAGTCACTAATCAGATGTATTGTTTTTCTTTTCATTTAAGTGCATATGGTTTATTAATCAATTAGAACTAACGACCACTGTGTTAAGTTTGAAAGTACTAGGTTTAATTAAGTTAGATAAAATGGGAAAAAAAAAGCTGATGGAAAGTGAAAAGAATCTAAATTGAACGCACCGTTCAAGATCCATTTATACAATAGCATTCATTAAACAACAAAAACTCGACAAACATTAACAGAAAACACTACAAACAAGTTGTCTAACCGAAGCAAAAGAAAAAAACCGAACTAAAATGTAAATCAGTATCGATCAATGAAGGTAACAATTGCTAAGCACGACAGAAAGCGCGCAGACGCAGATACAGGTAAAGGTTGAAAAATCTGTAAGTGATCAGACGTGAGACAATCGGGTTGGTGGATAGACAGGTAAATAGGGTGATGGGTGTGTAGTGGGGTGAGCAGGAGAGAAGTAGATAAATCGGTTGAGGAGTGGATATACAGATGTGGGTTTCGAGTGGGGTTGGGAAGCTGACATACATGGGACAGGAACGGCAGCAGTTAGGTAGGCTTGTGAAGAAGTAATGGAACTTACTAGATCGATTACAGGATAGACAGATGAGGGTGTGTGTATTTGTGTATATAAATATATATAATGCCTGTATGTGTATGTATGTATATATATATAGACATACGCGTGTGTGTATATATATATATATATTTATGTATACATGTGAGTGTAAATATACACACATATATGTGTGTGTCTATTTTGTGTATATATATATATATATATATATATATAAATAATCAACGAGTGTATACATGCACGTATATATAATTCGCAAATCACTATTAATAAAAAAAAAAAAAAACAATACGTATGGAAAGACAAGCAGACAAACGGGAAGGAAATTTGAGATATTTTTCATTCAAACAGTTCGCTAGGCTATTAATACGGCTTTGAAAGGGATCCAGAAAGATTGGGTAACAAAAAAAAAATTAAACATTTGAGTCAGTGAACAAACGAGATAGAGAGAGAGAGAGAGAGAGAGAGAGAATTTAAAAGAGAGAGAGAGACAATGAATGACAGTATCATAAAGATAGTGAGAGGCAGAGAAAGGAGTAATATTTAATAATATTCATAAAATTTCAGAGATATTATATTTTGAATTTATGAATAGATAACGTACAATTAAATCGTAATTTCCTTCCATACATTTAAATCGCACAAATATCCAACGCTTACAATGTTGTCTACCAATTTCAAAGTCTCGCATTATAGGAGCGTACATTAGTTTTACATATATGTATGGAAACACACACGCACACACACAAACACATTATGTATGTGTGTATTGTGTGCACGTAGATTATGACTGCATTTGTGTGCACGTGCATGACAGTCAGTTGGATAGGTACTAATGAATACACACTGATGGGCATCCGTATACATGTTACGCTACATATATGTAATATAAGGGTGATTATTGCGCATAAATTTATGCATATGGATTGCACATGACATCCAAATCTAAATATGCACATTCTGCTGTGGAAAGAAGTTTGCTTCTCGGCCAAACGGTTCTGGGTTCAATCCCACTGTGTGGTAATTTTGACAAATGCCTTCTTTTGTAGTCTAGCTCCAACGAAAGCCTTATGCATGGATTCGGTAGACTGAAACTGAAGGAAGCCCGCAACACGCACATACACGCACAGAGGTGGCTGTGTGGTAAGAAGCTTGCTTACCAACCGAATAGCTCCGGGTTCAGTCCCACTGCGTGGCACATTGGGCTAGTGTCTCCTACTCTTTCCTTGAGCAGACCAAAGCCTTGTGAGTGGATTTGATAGACTTAAACGTCCTATATGTATGTATATGTATGCTTTTCTGGGCCTGTGTTTGTATCCCCACAACTACCACCATCACTTGACAACCGATGCCGGTGTGTTTACCTCCTCGTAAAATAGCGGGTCGGCCAAAGAGACCGATAGAGTAAGTACTAGGCTTACAAAGAATAAGTCCTGGAGTCGATTTGTCCGAAACAAAGCGGTGCTCCAACATGACCGCAATCAAATGACTGAAACAAGTAAAAGAATATATAGTATGTGTGTGTGTGCATATATATATATATATATATATATATATATATATATATATATATATATATATATGTGTGTGTGTGTGTGTGTCTGTGTTTGTTACCCACCACTGCTTGACAACTGGTGTTGGTGTGTTTATGTCCCCGTGATTTATCGTTTCGGCAAAAGTGACCGAGAGAACAAGTTTTGAGGTCGATTCATTCGTCTAAAATTTCCTGAAGCCCGTGCCCCAGTATGGCCAACGTTTAATAGCTAAAACAAGTAAAAAATAAAACAAAGTTATACCGCATTCGAGGGCATAAAAGACACACGGGCACATTAGGTTTTCCCCAATTTCTGGAGCGGCGGTCTTTTGGAAGGTCTTTTAAAGCATTAAAATTCTTGAGAGGCCGACTTTGAGATGTTTTATTCTGAAACGCTATTTTTTTTTTGGGGGGGGGGGATGTGACTTACGTGTCATCAGATACATCACACACATGCACATAGATACAACCATGTATGTATGTATGTATGTATGTATGTACGTACGGCGCCCCTGGGTTTGTAGATGGGTATCGCTTTGCTATACTTGAATTGATCTTTATACATAAGAAAAAAAAAAAAGAATTACATAAGTGAACATCACCGATAAAGTCACGGATTATGAGGAAATGACAAATTAACTTACTGAAAATAACATACAAACATCTATTCAGTTCGTGCATGTTTATTTTATACACACAAACACACACACAAAGGTGCAGGCGTGGATGAGTGGTAAGAAACTTGCTTCTCAACCATATGGTTCCGTGTTCAAGCCCACTGCGTGGCACCTTGAGTAAGTGTCTTCTGCTATAGCCTCGGGCCGACCAAAGCCTTCTGATTGGATTTGGTACACAAACTGAAAGAGGCCTGTCATGAACACACACACACACACACACACATATGTTTGTGTGTCTGAGTTTGTTCCTACCACCATCGCTTGACAACCGATGTTGGTGTGTTTACGTCCCCGTAACTTAACGGTTCGGCAAAAGAGAAGGATAGAATAAGTGCTAGGCTTGCAAGGAATTGGTCCTAGGATCGATTTGTTCGACTAAAAGCGGTGCTCCAACATGACCGCAATCAAATGAGTGAAAGAATTAAAGGAATATATATATATATATATATATGCGCGCAGAAAAGCTTCTAAATTGAACGCATACTCACATTTACACTCATACAAAAGTGTATATTTGTGTATGTGTCTGTGTGTGTAGAGAGAGAGAGAGGTGGGGCGACTGAGACAAAGACAGAGAGAGAGTGGGGGGAAACAGGACGTGCGTAGGTGTTTGTATTTGTGTTAATTACATTCAAAGAGGAAGAAATTGTTGCCATACTAAAAGAGAAGGCACCTGGTAAAAGAATGACATGAGAGAATCGCGTAAAAGGGTGTGGTGCATGGGGCGACCAAATTATAAACTTTCATTTTACTATTAAGATCAGATAAACATTTTTATTTTCCAAGAAAATTTCTCTGTAAAATAATAATTCAATAGCAAATTTATTCACATTTCTGTTTTATTTTCTATTTCAATTTTCTTTTATTTATTTATTAATTTATTTTGTTCACGTTAGATCTTTCCTGAAATTGAGAAATGTATTATTCTTCTTTGTGTTATTCTTCTTTGTCTGAAAACCATTTTACCAAGATGTTGATTAATATTTTGTTCACATATGATGGACAGAACATTTCTCTAACTTTGGACATCAATGACATTTTACAACTATAGTCATAATTTCAACAAAAGAAGGTAGCGTATTGGTAAATGTGTAAGGGGATGAGGTGAATTTCAGCTTTCATCGTTTCAGTATCATTGACACTTACTACAAACGCAAGGAAGGATCGGTTTCCTACCTTTTTCTGTCTCTGAATACGGCTATGCTTTATCTAAATTGTCGATAGGGTATAAACCTTGTCCCAATTTTCTCTTGTAGAAATAGGAAGCAACTTCTATTTAAAAAACACAGCATGCTGCAGAAACTTGCTATACGCATTTATGACTGTCATCTGTAACTACGCCATTCATGTCTTTCCTATGAGAAATGGTATGGAAAATGTCAATTTACTTGCTTTTACTACCAAACTCGAGCAAGCTAGACGGCAGTTCACTTGTCGTTTGGAGGTACAAAAACTTAGTGACTTTATAGTGAAACGAAGCAATAGGATTTCTTTTGGTTCCCCCCCTTTTTTATTTGTCTGTTTTTGTTCCTTATTCAAGGGCTTGTCCGAGACGCTGGAATCGGAAATAAATGACGTCATTTCTTTTACATTTTTAGGACCGTCAGTCAACGTGCACTAAATATTTTCGTAGTTTTTTTCTTCTGTCAGATCGATCTCAGTATTATTTGTTTATATAAGATAGATAGACAATCTGATGAAATTTTGGGCAACGAAGAAATTTGCAGACTATTATCATATCAATAACAAGGCGACGAATTTTTCCCTCAGAGAAACAGAGGGATGGAAAGAGAAACAATGTTTGTGTCCCAGGGCGTACATATCTTTTACTATAAAAATAGGGGATTGGAAATAACATGGCATTATTTACTCACCATTACACATGTTTCATATTCTAACAGGAGTTACAAAATTCTACATGTAGGAGAAACATGTAAGACATCTTTTAGAAATACTTCAGATAGAGGTGTGTTCCTAGAGGACAGCTTTGATTATAACCCTACCGAAATAATATCTATCTATCTATCAAACTATATATATATATATATATATATATATATACATATACATATATATATATATATACACACACATACTTCTGTTCGGACTAGTAGTGGTGCTTTCAATAAGACCACACATCTGTACAAAATTACAAAATCAAATTTGGCAAACTTCAAATATCAATAATATCAATTGGTATCACACACACACACACACACACTCGCACAGTATGGTAGTTTGATGTCTATGAATTATTAAAACAGTCACAAATTTGTCGGCCTGAAGCTGCGACCATTACAATTCATTGTTTCTAACGGAATACAATGTCACGACTTCCTCATTAGGAATTCACTAAAGAAAGCAGCTTGTTTTTGTGCTCTAAAACTCATAACATTTATTAGTTATTGTTGTCGTTTCAGATGAAACTAATAATAATAATAATAATTATTATTATTATTATTATTATTATTATTATTATTATTATTATAACAATAATAATAATAGGAAGAAAAACAATGGAAATAATTATTTTCTTTACGTTTATCATTATTATAATTAAGTTTGTCATTCGGAGCAGCAGCAGTAGTGGCCGTTGTAGCGGTTGTGGTAGTTGTAGTGGTGATGGTGGTGGTGCTAGTAGTAGTAGTAGTAGTAACGTCTTCATCGTCGCCATTGTGATGGAAATCGCCGCTACTGTCGTTGATGTTGTCCTCCGCTTCCCGAACGAAATAATCTTTGCTTCGTAAATCAAAGCATTTCATATTTTTTGGATAATTTAGGTCAGAAGCCAGAAAACTTGAGGGAAGCAAGCAGTGCTTACACTGATCCTGGGGTGACATTTTAAGTTACACCCCCTCCGCCCTCCCCAGTAACATGATCTCGCTGAAGTTTGAAAGACCCCGAGCTAATATTGCATATCATTCTAACATTTATTCTAATAGGTCTGTCATTTCATCGTTTGTGTATATATAAATATTTGGTATGGTTCCACATACCAAATGCATGTATAAATGCATGTATAAATATATATATATATATATATATTAATAAATTATAGGGTGGCAAAGAAAATTTTAGAAATTTTATTTACCACCAGTGGCCTAGCGAGAGTAAAAACAGTCAATAGACTATGTATTATTCATTAGAAATGCAGAGAGTAGATGTCCTATTATAGGCGTCTCTGCATTTCTAATGAATAATACATAGTCTATTGACTGTTTTTACTCTCGCTAGGCCACTGGTGGTAAATAAAATTTCTAAAATTTTCTTTGCCACCCTATAATTTATTAATAATGATAAAATTCTTTTTGGATGATTTTCTGTAGGAATTTCGGCATTTTGCATTTTTGTATTTGCTGCCGATTAGGTAAACCGTAAATACGCGGTATATTTTGAAAAATTAGACATATAAACACGAACCATGCGGCGTACTGATTCGTGCTTCATATGTTGTCTGGTCAATTCTGCTGACGAGAGTCTGACCTTGTAAGATATAATCTTTATCTTACTAAAATTGACTTGAAACCATGGTACAGAATATAGATTGGTAAAAGTTTTTATTTTTCATTTCCTTTCGAAATTATCCCTAACTTTTGTGGTATGTAGTATTTTTGCTGCTATTTCTAGCGAGTAGATGTCCTATTATAGGCGTCTCTGCATTTCTAATGAATATATATATATATATATATATATATATATGCGAGTGAGTGCTGAAAAGTGTCTGGTTTTAATGGTATCGCAAAAGGCCTATTTCGAGGCCCAAACTTCCGAGTGTTTTTTACAGGCCTTACAAATACTGAAGGACTGCTGCAATAAGTGTATGAATGTGATAGAGGAAGATGTTGAATAAAATCATTATCTGATCCTCTTTCCTTTTATCTAAAATCAGGTACTCTTCAGTTCCATCTCGTGTATATATATATCCACTAAAGGTAAAAAAGGCATGAGCAATTGTTAACGATTTTGAAAAAGGGATTATCAAGACATTGTAAATTTGTCGATTAAAAATAGTGATAGAAAAGTGAGGGTCATCTATGTATCTAGGTAACCAATTATGTCGAGCACGCAGGTAGGCCATGCGGAATTTCAACACATAATCCTATAGCCAATTCCAGTACCTTGAAACGATACTTATATTATCGACCCACAAAGAGCGACAATGTTGGCCTCGAAGATATTTGAACTCTAAGAGCTCTAAGAATTATAACATTCTTTCTGATGCCCTCATTTTTGCCAGTTCAACAAAATTGTAATCTGTGTATTAAAATGATCGTCTTAATTTCAAATCCAGCCAATGTCAATTTAGCTTTCCATTCTTCCTGGGTCAAGTAAACAAAATACGAAACAAGCTCTGATTCTTGCTCTTTCTTTCTTTCTCTCTCTCTCCCTCCTTCTCTTCCTCACTACAATTGTCTACACTGCCCTGTGTCTTGTGGAAGAACCAGTTACAATGTTCCTGTTCAATAATATGGGGTAATATATGAACGATAGTTTAGCAACCATTTCTTTTCTAGAATGCTACAGCAACCATCCAACGTGGCTGCCATGGAACAACCAATGAGGTTTATGACACGTACTGTTAAAAAAAAAATAGCACATCACTCCATTCCAATGATTTTTTTTTTTTTTGTTCTTGTTCTGTGTAAACTAGTTTTGTTTCTTTTGAAATTTCTTCCAACTCTAGCAGACAGTGATAATATTTGTATACGAGACTTGTTAAACGACATTAATCTAAGTAAACTTATAAACAATATCGAATCTAACAGAAGTGAGGGAAGAGATAGGTCGTTAGCTAACTCACATAGATACATACATACAACACGCACATATTGGTATGTTTACTTACATACGTTAGTAGGCTTACATGTATACGTATAATCTTATAAAAAGAGGAATAAAATAGACATAACGCATTCTCCTATACGCTCACAAACACATACCCAAATACATACAGATACCCATCCATACATAGACTTTGGTGGAAACAACATACGAATAGAAATACATGCTTATATTTATAAATACGAAGGCATAAGCGTAGACACACACAAACATAGGTACATGCACACGCGCAGATATATATTCAGACACACAGAAACAATACTTACACACACAAACGAACGAAAGCATATACGAATGCAAACACAGAAAAATACCTGCGTTCAAAGTCAGTACTTGCACACGAGCACATATACACATGCATATCTTTAGAGACATACAAACATAGACGCGCACACGTGTACACGAGCACATATACACATGCATATCTTTAGAGACATACAAACATACACACTTTATGTGTGCATGTACACAACACACACACACTGGCATCCAGTAACATACGCATGTACGTATATAGTGTAAGACATAGAAAGACAGAGAGAGATACACACACACGCAGAATGAGAGAGAGAGAGAGAGAGAGGCATCGCGAAATGTTGCGGTCTTTGTGTATTCCAGGAATAATACATATCGTATCTATGCAATGCTAATGAAATCGATCGTGCATCACATATAGCGGAGTAGTGGTAGGTTAACATGCACACCACATATCCCGTCATATGTTATAGCAACATGCGAATGCACATGAATATGCATGAGCAACATGCAGCATTACATATGTGTATATACACATATATGCGTGTGCGTATGTATGTGTGCATGTGTGTGCATGTGTTCGTATGCAGTTATCAATGTGTGTTTAATTTTCTGTCTCACAATCACATTTACGTATCAATCTGGCTGCAGGACTGTTTACATCTCCCTCTGTATTGACACCAACCACCTCCTTTTTCATCCTACTCTCTCCTCTCCTGTCTTCTCTCTCCTTCTCTCTCTCTCTCTGTCTCTCTCTCTCTCTCTCTCTTTCTCTCTCTCTCTCTCTTTCTTTCTCTCTCTTTCCCCATCTCCTATCTCTTTATCTATCTTTGCATTGAAACAGCTTATTCGATCGATCGATCGATCAATCGATTGATTTATCTATCCGAATGCCAATTTTTCTGCCGCGCCTGTCTCCATAACATCCCGCATTTTTATTATCATCATCATCATCATTTTTATTGTTATTAGTATTATTATTATTATTATTATTATCATTATTTGTGCTGGTGTTTAAGTTGATGGTGTTTAGTGTTAATATATTTATTTCACTACTATCTCTACCCGCCTATCTGAATGTATTTGTCTATCCATAAATGCGTGTGTCTTTGTTTCGGTGTTTTCATACATAACAGAATAACACACACACACACACACACACACACAGACATACAGGAACACGAAAACACGCACACATACCATTGTATATGTGTGCGAGTGTGCGTGTGTATGCGTAAATCGGTAGGCAGACGCTCATGAGTGAAGGCACGTGGTTTAGTGGTTAGGGTGGTCCACTCACGATCGTTGTGGTGGTGTATCCTTTGAAGAGAAAGGCTGAGTGGATATCACATGAAGAAGAAAACCAGAAATATTTCATACAATCGTATAATGATATGTTTTACACGATATAAATTGGAAATAGACGGATATTTCCTTTCTTTACTGTATACACATTAATAAGTCTGCGAACTGGCAGAATCGGAAGCACACCGGGGAAAATCTTTAGCAGTGCGTTGTCCGTTTGTGTGTTCTGAGTTCGAATTCCTCCTCAATATATTACTTTTATCGACAGGCATTTCTTTTCAACCAGTCGTGTCTCCGAAATTGCATTTGGGCTAGGTTATTTAAATGGTTCTTAGATTTTGAGTTATGGCAAAGGGTATCAAAACTTCAATAGATCTTTCAAATTCATTCGCTAGTAACATAGATTGCAGTACTTTGTTATATAACGTTATACAGTTTTCTGGCAAAAGGATAACTGTACAAAACCAAAGATACCTTGTTATCCCTGTAATCTCCCAGATAAGGTGATTGTAATAAGTTACATCTAAAACAAAGCAATCCCACCAAACTATATGATGAGGACCTAACTTGCATTTCCCCGTACCCAGAAAAACCGAAAAGAAAAACCACTGGGCCATGGATATCCAGAGTTAACACAAGAATAATAGAAAATTCAAATATGAAGTAACTTATATGCATACGTCATGTGTGTGTGTGTGTGTGTGTTTGTGTAGGAGGAGGAGGTAATTATGAAAATAAATACTTCGAACATTCTACTAGAATATTTTTCTTTGTAAAGTATTTAGCAAAGTGCTCAGCGGGATGAACAAATATTTATTTAGAGAGATGTGCGATATGTAATGATACTTAATGATGGTTGTAACAAAGCTAGATACTATGTTCATGCATACAGAGATACGAACATATATACTTGTTACATGTGTGTTTGTGTGTGTGTGTGAACGAAAGAGTACGTCTACATAGTCATATGTGTCTCTTTGCATATACTCAGCACAATGTCATTAGAGAGAACGACAAACTATCAAACCGACGTATAACCACACACACACACACAGACACACACACACGCACACTGATACACTGCTACTGATAGAAGAGGAAAGATGGTTATAGAGATTGGATTAACATACACATTAACACGTACAGATATATCACCAAGTCAGACATTTAGTGTCTAAAAGCCTCCTGCCTTTTCTTCAAATGCGAACGTGAGACAGGTCGAGAAAGCATCTTTACAAGCTATCCAATTACGATAATGCATCGAACTGTTGTATAAATGATAGCCTGTAGTAGTAATAGACGTTAGTAGTTAGGTCTATAAGATAATATATGGCGTTACTAAAGCAAAAATTGACATCTAAGACGATACTGCTGCTATAATGGAAACAGATGAAACCATTTATATTAACCAGTTACAATCGGGTAGTTATTGCCTGTTCTAGTAATCTGGCCTGTTTGCTAAATATTAAAAGATATTCTCTCTTTCGGTCCTTAGCATCAGCAAGCTACATAATGAAATATGTGCAAAGGAAGCGGACGGATGAGTCTAATATATCATTATAGAGCGGTTGTGTGTATGTTTATATTTCTGCGTTCCCTTGTGATTCTCACTTTGAAGGCCAGGGAGAGTATTTGTCTATGTGTATCTTGAGTGGCTCCACTAAGAATGCTGTTGTGTCTGTAACAGAAAGGTGGGTGGGAAGCTATTCCCGAATGGTTACCGTTTTGTGTGGTTTCTGCTTGCGTGTGTTTGAAAGAATCTCTGTGAATGTGGGTTTGTTAGCAGTCGTGTGTGGTTTCTATTTTGTGAGTGTTTTGTAAGCGAGGCAGAAGTTATACTTTTGTAACAGGTTTTGAGAGCGATTGTGGTATTGCTTGTGTGTAGAAAGAGAGATAGACACACACATATACACCACACATATATTTGAACATATTTACTCATGCACACTCATATATACATATATGCATGTGTGTGTGTGTGTGTGTGTGTGCGTGTATAAAAAGATAGACCGAATGGAAGAAACAATTCATTTTATCTAATTTTCACTCTTCCCATCTCCCACTTCTCTCACTGTATGTGTGTGTATGTGTCTATCTGTGTGTGTGTATACACACACACAGAGCTAGATACAGATACACACACCACACACACAAGGTTAGAGAGGGAGAGGTGGATGTATAGATACATTGATAATTAGACAGAAATCTCTACATATGTGTAAAACTAATCTGCATATGCAAATGCTAATCAGACAAATGAAGGCAATATTTAATTACCGACTCCAAAGTTTATCGATTCCAAATCAGTCAGTATTACTTGGAATATGTGTGTGTGTATGCATGTATGTATGTATGCATGTATGTATGTATGTATGTATGTATGTATGTATCGGTAAGTATTATTGTAATATGATTACATCATTGTCATATATGCAAGGGCGTTATATGGAAATATATGGAGATACGTTATTCGAATATATACAATTACATTATTCAAATATATGTGAGTACGTTATTGCAATATATGTGCGTAAGCTATTTGGAATATATATATATATATATATATATATATATATATATATATTTATGTGTGTGTGTGTATTTTATAGAAATATATAGGAGTACGTTATTGGAATACAGATGAAGACGTAAATGAAATGGATATATGTACATTGAACGTATATGAGTGAGGATGTATGGCATAGATTTAGTTTAACCCTGTTAATGTTTCGGGCAAACTATTGTTAAGTGCAAGAAGAGATTGGTGTGAGATTCACTGAGGGTTAAATCACAAATCTGATTAAATACAATCCTTTATTTGGATATATATATATATATATATATATATATATATATATATATATACCTTTTCACACAGGTACATAGTGTGTGTGTGAGAAGGAGAGAGATAGATAGGAGAGAGAGAGATCGGAAGTGATAGATATACAGCGACGCTATGATATTAGTGAATACAAACTCCAGTATATATATATATATATATATATATATATATATAGAACATATAATCATATTTTTATACATGCTGACATACCTACCTACACAGTGATAAGCTTGTCGTACGTCTGTGTATAAGAGGACACTATTGAGAATTTATATCAGCCGTAGCCTAAAGGTTGTCACACATATTTTAATAGCAAAACTTTATAAGTGATCGGGACAGGCATTATATGTACGTAGGTATATTCACAAATAATTGGCGATTAAGGTACAGCTTTATTAGTACAATGAAATACAAATACTTGTACTAGCTTTAAGGCGAGTTTTAAAGTTCAAGAAAATTATTTATTTCAAGACCTCTTCACAGCAATCGTTTTAGGGAACTGCGCACCGTTAGTTCCCTGTACGCATGCAGATGTACATACATATAAACACATGTACAAACATATGCATACACAAGAGTGCATATATATAATACACAAAAATATACGAGTAAGTTATACACACACAGAAATATATATATATGTATATATATATATGTATGTATTTGAGAGGGGAGAGAAAGTGAGGAAGAGCGGGGTGGAGACCGAACCTGTACTCAACCGATTTTCCGGTAGTTTTAGTTGCAGACCCGTCGACGATTAATTATCCATTTTAGCGAACTATTACAGACTGCAAAATAATTATAGATGGAAGCTGTCGCCACGGTTTTGATAGCTTTGACGGTACTTAAAGCATCACTAAGTACACTTGTTTATTGACTTGCATCGCATTATTGAAGTAGATATATTTATCATCTTTCTCAACAACAATATATGAACAAGAAAATATTTAAAATAAAGAAAAATTGGTTGTTTGCACCTGGATACGCTCCACGGCCGTCTCTTGAAAGGAATGCGTATAACGACGTATACTAAACAGTTTCTTTTCATAAAAGGACAAGATTATGCTCCGTGGTAAATGATAATTATCAATTAACATGTTACTCGCTGTTAGGTTTTCGAGAAAGTGTTTTCAGACGTTACAGTTCTGGCTTTAGATATAAACTTAAGCATGTGTACCAAGATATAATTACATGTAATGCGTACACGTGATCGTCCATAACCGGAGTAGGCTACACCAAAGCGGGGTAGACTTTCATCTGCAGAAGAATCGCGTGTATATATATATAGTTTTGCCACTGACGTTCAGACATTGTACTTTTCGTTTAATATTGTATATGTTTATATGTGCATACATATATATGCATGTATGTATAAGATACATGCATGTATATATATATATATATATATATATATATATATACATATATACATATATATATACATATATATATATATATATACATATATATATATACGTACATGCATATATATATATATATATATATATATATACATATATATATATATATATATATTATATTTATATATATGTGTGTGATCTGTTAATAATTCAGTTACGTTGAGTGAAACGTCAGGTGTGAAAAAATAACGAATTCCACAGTACTAGGAGTGATTCATCAATTTCGAAGGAAGCATCTTCGCCCTAATTTTGTGACAGTAGTCGCAAGGACTCTGGGAAAACTTTCCGATTTCTTGCAAACAACTAACATCAGTTTTACTTAGTTTTATACTTATACTAAAACACGTAGATTCCTACAAGTAAACACATACCAAAAAAATAAGTATATAGGTATGTGTGAAAATGGAATGTGTGTGTGTATATGTGTGTATATGATCTTATATTTATGTCAGTATGGTGGTATGTGATTATGCATAAGTGTGTATACACACACACACACGTACATCTGTACGTATGTGTAAATATATGTGTGCGTGTATATTTACTCACACACATTTCTGTTGTATATATATATATATATATATATGTGTGTGTGTGTGGGTATGTATGTTTATATGTATATATATGTATGTTTATATGTATATATATATATGTATGTTTATATGTATATATATATATGTATGTTTATATGTATATATATATATGTATGTTTATATATATATAAATATATATATATATATATATATATACATATATATATATATATATATATAAATTTCTCTCTTTCACTCTCTCAATTTATATATGTATACATATATATAGTGTATGCTTATGAATATATATATATATACAACGTATACTTATAAATATATGAATATACATATGTGTGTCTATGTGTGCTATTTCACCAAAGTAAAATTAATAGCAACATATAATTTATAGAAAACAAAAGTTGAAAGCATGCAATTGGCCACCATACATATATAAAGACTTCAATAACTTTAATATGCCACCGTATAATATGAATAGTTTCTCTTTTGTTCATATAAAACATCTTAATTGCTTCTGGATTGCTGTAATGTTGTGTTACTATAATTTCTAAATTTCCTACATTAAAAATTAATGTGGCGCTTTCAAAGTATACAAAGCCTCGTGGATCAACATAACAGTTTTTTGGGGGATCTTTTTTTGTTTTTCTTTTTATTCTAATTAAAGGCGAACATTAAATCGTAAAAATGTTTAGACATTTAACTATGAACGTTATATACAAACACACACGTATGTATACATATGTTTATATGTATACATATTGATATGAATATATATATATATATATATATATATATATATATATATATATATATATGGGTGTGTTCGCATATACATATGTTTTTATACAACCATATATGTATGTATATATATATATATATATATACATACATATATAAGTGTATGCATGTATATATATATATATATATGTATATATATATATATATAAGTGTATGTATGTATATATATATATATATATATATATATATATTCATATATTTATATATACGTATGTGTACGTATATATACACATTCATAAATATATTTTTAAAATTATGTTGATATATAAATATATATACATATATATGTGTATTCGATATATATATATATATATATATGTATATGTGTATGCATTAGATGTATATATATATATATATATATATGTATGTATGTATTAGATGTATATATGTATGCATGTATTAGATCTATACATGTATGTATGTATTATATATATATATATATATATATATATATATATATATATATATATAATACATACATACATATATATATAATGATATTCATGCCTATAAATATTTAATACGCCTAACAACCAAATTATCTCCTTTTATATTTTCTCAGTATATGTTATATGTGGTGTGTATGTGTGTGTGTGTGTGTGTTTGACAAGAACCATTATATAAGATTCTTTCAATAGAGCTGTGCGTTTATCTTTTCTGATCGAAACTCTTTCACTTTATTCTCAAAATTTATGTTCGTATGGAATTACATGAAGACCAAAGTCACTCTTTTCTTGATTTGGTAGCGAATAACGAAGCATCATGTGACAAATATAGTGCAATTCATTGAAAGGTTTGCGGACTAAATTTTAAGAAAATACATTGAGCAAGTTTTTTCCTCGGTGCCTGAAGACATTGTAAAGTTTGACCTCGGTTTCAATACACAGAAATATTTTCATTCCTTATCTTCGTGTTCTTGTATTCTTTGAACTCTATCATTATATTACTTAAAAATAACTTGTGAAACTCCGGCCCCGTTTCACAACAGATTGTTGAAACCGCCAAATGTGCTTCTGCGCTTTCCCTCCTTCATACTAAGGAAATTAATTTGTATTTTCTGAAATTTGGTTATTATGAAGTGAACTGGCAAAATCGTTAGCACGCCGGACAAAATATTTCGCGGCACTTCGTCTGTCATTAGTTTCTGAGTTCAAATTCCACTGAGATCGATTGTGCCATTCATCATTTCCGGTAATGACAAAATAAGTACTAGATGAACACTGGGGTTCGATCTAATCCCGAAATTGCTCACCTTCTGGCAAAATTTGAAATCATCATTATGTAGCTTACTCCTCACTGTTCGGTTTTCGAGAGATTGTCCTAGAGAGGTTTCTTCTCCAGATGATTTTGTATTCAAACATCTATCACGCATAAGTGCGAAACGAATTTTCTTTGGGGGTGCGAATTCAGATCCAATTTTTTTTACAAATAAGCTCGATTTTTTTCAGCCTCAGTATCAACACAAACATAGGTATCATAGTTATTAATATTATTATTATTATTATTATTATTATTATTATTAGTAGTAGTAGTAGTAGTAGTAGTAGTAGTAGTAGTAGTAGTAGTTCTCGTTCACTTTTGAGCGCCCTCGGTTTTACTTGCTCTAGTTGATTCTGTGAGGGCTGACAGCACCCTGTTGTCAGAAGTCTCACAGGGTCCCTTTTCGCAAGTTATGAGCTATGGTACTTGGATGTTAACACCGTGGCAGACACCCAACGCCAAAGCACCAATCTCGAAATCCTAGCTGTCCCCAATTGGGTACTTTTTCGGGCCTGCACTGCCCTCATATCAATTATCATTATTACTTTTATTATTATTATTATCGTTGTTGTTATTGTTCTTGTTTTTCTTATTATATTTGCATGTCAAATCAAGGAAAAAATTCTGGCGATTGAAAACGATGACGTTCAATTGATTGTACGAGCTTTATGAAACAACTTGTAAGGGATACAATCTGACAAGGCTGGGTTTGATCTCAGACGTGAGATAGGGAGATAATCAAATACTACGATGTTTTTAGTCGGACACTCATACAGTTATCACCATTTTACAAGCATTTGGTAATTAAGTAATTAGACTCATTTTAAAAATAATTACTGGAATGTCTGATGAAGTATTGCCATTTAATTTCCTGAAGACTGCAGGCTAAGAGGTAGTCTTGTAACTATGTTTTCATCCCTGTTAGCAAACGTTTGGTTTGACTTATATAAGTGGTAGGTTCTCCGTCAATCTCGACGAAGAGCATTCCTTTGGTTAAATGACTGAAATTCTACTCGCAAAATACAGTAAGCGGCTGAGTATACGTTGGACATGTGCGCCCTTATTAGATCGCAGGCTTATTCAGTGATTCCGTGTTACAACGTCTGAACATTGAATTTTAGGCATCGTTCAGAGAAAAGAGAAAGGAGGAGAGGACGAAGAGAGGGAGAGAGAATAATCGACAGCAAACTTGAGCATTTTCCTTTTTTTCTTTTTCGCTTCACTCATTAGACTACGGCCATGCTGGGGCACCATCTTGTAAGGTATATTCGAACAAACCAACCACACGAGTTATTTTAAAGACTGGTACTTATTCTATTGATATCTTTCCCCGAACCGCTAGGTTAGAGCGATGTAAACAAACTAACACCGGTTGCCAATCGGTGGTAAGGGACTGACACAGACACGAAAACTCACACAGGTTTTAATGAGCCCGAGGCTACAACAGAAGATACTCAACCAATATGTCACGCAGTGGGACAGAACCCAGAACCATGTGGTTGGGAAGCAAACTTCTTACCTCGATGGTCTTTCTCATAGTTTCTGACTACCAAATTCACTCACAAGATTTAGGTCGGTGGCAGAACTTATAATACAAGACACCAAGACACTTGCACCAAATGCAACTCGGTGGCACTGGATCCGAAACCACGTGATCGCGAAGTGAATATATTTTTTGCAAAATCATGCCTGTACCCATAAATCCATGTGTAGGTCTTCATTCATCGACCCTGAAAAATAAAAAGCAAAGTTGGCTCGAGCGGAACTCGAACTTAAAGTGCAGAGTTTCTGAAAGAATACGAAAAACCATTTTCATACCAGGGTCTAACGATTCTGCATATTCGCTACCGTCTTTTAATAGGTTAATGCTGTTGACAAAAGGAAGATCCATCTCAATTTACCTTCTCCAATAAATATAAGAATTATTTTCCTTGTGAAAGTATAAAAAAAGGATACAGAATAAGCATTCGATCCTCTTTATCTTAATACATCAATCCTGAAACATTAAATCATTTTCAAGCTCTTTCTTTAGCAAAATCAAGTTCGGAAACGGCTTTCTATTCTCGTTTGGAGCAATTTCCAATTTATTAACTTGGATAATGCTCATGGAACGTTATAAAATAAATAAAACCAAAATCAAACTCTGTCTCCATCATACAGTGTTATTATAATTTCTCAAGTATTAGGATTACATAAGAAATGAACATGAAAGGTGAACGCTACAGAATAAATTCAAATTCTTGAAGACGAATTCGTGTGCGTGATTAAGTATTGATTTCTCGATTCTAAACATTGATCATCAATTTATATTGCTGATGCCTTTCACTAAACAAAAAGCAAAGAGAAAAAACATGAAATTTCAAAACATCAAAACGCCATTTTATTTTTTTATTATTCCATGCTAACAACATTCGGTTTTCGTATCTATCTAACGTATGAGGAAGCATTAAAGTTGAGTTAGCGAAGAAGCTTTTAGATAGTTTTATAATTCCATCCCAAATGCAACAAACCAGGCAAATGTCTGGCAACATGGTAAGGCTTAAATATTTACGCCGTATGTATTGCTATTTTATAAATCTAGCCACTGTGTGCCCTAAAATTGAGGAAATTGATAACATTGTAAGAAGCGATGTAAGGGATTATCAGGTCAGATCATTTTATGTTTATTCCTGGGATACTCGATTGAAACAGAAGTAAACGCATAGTTAAGATTTTATTAATGGAAGGCGTCTCGTCAGAAAACTGAAGACAATCATGCAGGTATTTTACTACAAAATATAAAGAGACAGAACTAAATTGACTCGGTGTATAAAATAGATTTCATTGTTTCAATTGTAAAGATTATCAGAATTTTCCGACAGTTCTCAATTTTCTACCATTCAGTATTCTTATGTTAATACTAACATAGATACAGGCCCAGGTATTTTTTTTGGAAAACGGATGTCGATTATATCGACTTTAGTCATTTACTAGTTCTTCCTTTATTTTATCGAAGTTGGAATCATCAAAGGTGAAGTTTGATTTGCAATGTATAAAGAAAGAAATGTCTTTAATGATATTTTGTTTAACGCGCAACCTTTTCAGAAAACTCACCACTCTTTAGCGTCCATTGAGAATAATCGTTTCCGTCTTAATCACATGACTTGACACTAACCGTAAGAGTGTCCAGTTAATTTAATAAATTCAGAGTTTTTAATCGCTCCTGCAAACACTAAAGCTTTAAACGAACACGATAGTACTCGACCGCAAATACAAGAAAGTAATTTTTCCAGTAAACAACCGATATTGCTGCTGATACTTTGTGGTATATAGATATACATATGTATGTATATGTATATATGCAAATATATGTATGTATGCATATGCATATCTATATATATATATATATAAACATGTATGTATGTGTATATATGTATGTGTATATATGTATGTATATGTGTATATATGAATGTGTATATATGTATGTATATGTGTATGTGTGTATGTATGTGTATGTATGTATGTATGTATGTATGTGTGTGTGTATGTGTGTATGTATGTGTGTATGTATGTGTGTATGTGTGTATGTATGTGTGTATGTATGTGTGTATGTATATATATATATGTATGTATATATATGTATGTATACATATGTATGTATATATATGTATGTATACATATGTATGTATATATATGTATGTATACATATGTATGTATATATATGTATGTATATATATGTATGTATATATATGTATGTATATATATATGTATGTATATATGTATATATATATGTATGTGTATATATGTATGTATATATATATGTATGTATATATATGTATGTATATATATGTATGTATATATATGTATGTATATATATGTATGTATATATATGTATGTATATATATATATGTATGTATATATATATATGTATGTATATATACATATTTGTTTTGCAAGATTTTTTATGTGAAATCGTGTGTTGAAACAGATGTTGTTGTACTTGGGGATGGTCATATTGCCAGTTTAGCCAATAAAAACACACGCACTGTATATTTGGTGTTAATTTTTTTTTTTTTTTTTTTTTTCAGCTTTATATTACATTAATCTTAATCTTAATCTTATTTCGGCCAGAGTTCTTTCGTCACACTTCTGTGACCTCATCAGTGGTCCTTTGTTTCCTTCTTTCTTATGTGTGTCTCACCTTGCTAACTATCAGCCATTTTGACAAAATGGCTGATAGTTAGCAAGGTGAGACACACATAAGAAAGAAGGAAACAAAGGACCACTGATGAGGTCACAGAAGTGTGACGAAAGAACTCTGGCCGAAATAAGATTAAGATTAAGATTAATGTAATATAAAGCTGAAAAAAAAAAAAAAAAAAAAAAATTAACACCAAATATACAGTGCGTGTGTTTTTATTGGCTAAACTGGCAATATGACCATCCCCAAGTACAACAACATATGTATATATATATATATGTATGTATATATAGATATATGTATGTATATATAGATATATGTATGTATATATAGATATATGTATGTATATATAGATATATGTATGTATATATAGATATATGTATGTATGTATATATATATAGATATATGTATGTATGTATATATATATAGATATATGTATGTATGTATATATATATAGATATATGTATGTATGTATATATATATAGATATATGTATGTATGTATATATGTATATAGATATATGTATGTATATAGATATATGTATGTATATAGATATATGTATGTATATATATATATATATGTATATAGATATATGTATGTATATATATATATATGTGTATATAGATATATGTATATATATATATATATGTATGTATATGTATGTATGAATATATGTGTCTGTAGATGTATGTGTGTGTATATATATATATATATATATATATATATATATATATATATATATATATATATGAGAGAGAGTCTTCCTTGCCGTGAAATATAGATCAGATTGTGCTTCCCTAGACATATAAAATATAATTCTAAATAATTAAATCTGAATTACTTGAAATTATCTCCCCTTTCCGCTCAGTCACCAAACATTGCCGGTAGGAATATATATTCTTTTTTCCCAGTAAGAGGTTAATTACAATTAAAAATATTTTGCGTATGGCATTTAATACATACGAGTGTTCCTTAATTATGCGTGCCAGAGAACTTCGATTAACTGAGATTAATTTTATAATTTGAAGACGCAAACTCCCTAAAGCTGCATTTAAAATCAAGTATACTGAGGTTTGATAGCGCCAATAAAATCAACAGCTTAAAATCTCGGAAAATAGAGACAACATAGTTACACAGTGTTGTTACCTAAATAGACCTGGTTATACACACACACACACACACACACACACACACACATAAAATGTTTGTGTGTTATGGGGTAGATGTACTTAGAGAGAAAACGGCCTATTTTAATCGCTTTGGAATAAGGCCTTCTAGATAACAATGGCCGGTTGATGAGAATGAGAGTTTCATAAACAAGAATTTTGATATCAATAATTGACGCCCTGCTGGGAATAACAATTTTGATAACAATAATCGTTTTATAATACCATGTGTTATTATGGTACCCCAGTAAAAATAGGATGCATTTTATTTGGCATTTCTCCCACTTTCCGCCATGCATAGTGATCTGTCTCTCTGTCTCTCTCTCTCACTCACTTTCTCACTCTCTCACTATATATATATATATATATATATATATATATATATAGGTGTGTGTGTGTGTGTGTGTGTACGTGTGTGTATAATTTAGGCGATAATTGTGCATAATTCTTGATGTGTACATCTCATACTTGGATGCTGGAAACAGTTTAGCAAAACTCTCAGGTTGATGATGCCTATTGAAGTGAGAACGTGTTCTCACTGTCCTATTATCTCAACACAGTAATACTGTCCTTTTAGTTGATGGCATGTCAACTTTGAAGAAATCCTTGTTTCTTGAGCTTATGTGATTTTGAGGATAATTTTTAAAAAAATTGAGAATTTATCATGTTATTTCATATACCCATAGCAATCTATGTTGTTCATATACATGTCATTCGCCAACTTGATTTATCTCTCGTAGGACAGTGCGCGCGCACGCACACACACACACACAAATATATATATATATATATATAACGGTGATGTACTTGCATAGCAAATGACCTGATCTGAGATCGTGTGCTGGAACGACAACAATAGCAGCGTGGAAGGTGTTTATAAGCCATTTAAGAAACACACACAAACGGTTAGATTCCACACTGCAAGTATATATATATATATATATATATATATATATATATATATATATATTTATATATTAGAAATTAAGTAAATTGAGGTCGACAGCCTTAAAACATCAAGTTGAACGGGATCAACCTATAATTCTAGAACGGACGAAGTACACTTTACATATATGATTATTATATATATATATAAAGTTGCATTGCCGTTGGCCGAATTAAGGGAAGGATTAAGACGAAAGGATTAAGAAGCTGCTAAGGTTCGCCGTGCACATTTTTATTTCAAATGACGTTACTAAGCTTATTGTATCAATCTTTAACACCATATGCTATATACAACCTATCCCACACAGAGATTACCAACAAAGGCAACCAGTGTTTCTAAGACCGTCAACGTCTCTAACACACATTATTTATTGCCGTTTATTAAGTAGCATTGTAGTTTCTATCTCTACTCCCCCGGAAATATCTCATATCAGTAGAATATGTATTTAAAAACACACAAACACATACACGCATATATATGAATTTCTGTGAGTGTACGTATGTAAATATATATGTATGTATATGAGTGTCTGAATGTATATATATATATATATATGTATAACATTAATCTAGCGAGATTTGTGCCCTTGTCCTCGATAATCTTTCTCATACGATTATTCCAGGAATCCGCTTCGGCATCTGCTTATAGTTTCACTGCAATCGTTGACATACCTGGACTGAATGTTCTTCATGCCTTTCGTAACCAGTTGAATAATGGCGGCCGTCAGTGGATATTTGGTATTTTGGGATTATCCAATATTCTCAGTTCAAACAACTTTCTAAACGTAGTAGTCCGTCCGAGGCTACAATTTCGGTGTCTTATGATCGTAAAGATTGTCTGATGGATGTGCGGTTATGTGTATACAC
The DNA here is from genome assembly GCF_046866305.1 of Octopus bimaculoides. Lineage (NCBI taxonomy): Eukaryota > Metazoa > Mollusca > Cephalopoda > Octopoda > Octopodidae > Octopus > Octopus bimaculoides. The sequence goes on from NC_142946.1 coordinate 41,384,104, forward strand.
AAATAAGTGTGTGTATATATATATATATATATATATATATATACGAGGATGAGTAAAAAAATAATGTCATTTTGTTTAGGACAGGTATAATTACCAACACAGGAACATGTGTCATAGATCAAAATGAAGCTGGTCCTGTGGATCACATCTCTGCTTCTCAACATAGTCATCGTTTCTCTCAATTGCAATGTTCCATCTTCGAATGAGAGCATGTATCCCTGCCACGTAAAATTCTGCTGACTGTTCTTTGAGCCAGCTCTTCACTACCTCCACACTCATCAGATTTAGCACCTTCAGACTATCATCGCTTCGGCCCCATGACAGAGGGTTTGAGATGCAAACATTATTCCAGTGACAAGGAATTCAAAACTGTACTGAAAAAGTGGCTCAAAGAACAGTCAACAGAATTTTTACGGAGCAGGGATACATGCTTTCATTCGAAGGTGGAACATTGCTATTGAGAAAAACGGTGACTCTGTTGAGAAGTAGAGATGTGATCCACAGAAGACCAGCTTCGTTTTGATGTATGATACAAGTTCCTGTGTTGGTAATTATACCTGTCCTAAACAAAATGGCATTACATTTGGACTCTCCTTCGTGTATATATATATATATATATATATATATATATATATATATATATATTTACATATGGATTATTTGTCGTAATGATTTAAGTCCCCTCTTTTATACTCTGTTCGTTTATTTTATGTATCTATTTATATATACTTTTATATTATTTTTTCATTTATTTACTTTCTTTGTATGCTTTATTTCTTATTTATCATTTCTCTTGTAAAGTGATATGTACAAAAACAACAAAGATAGCAGGATGTAGAATGATGGCGACACAGACGGAGGTAGAGTTACATAGGCAAATGGATGCTAGGTAGGTAGATAGATAGATATATAGATATATAGATAGATAGATAGCTAGATAGATAGATAGATGTATACTAAACAAAGCCAGATGAATTGCATAACACTAAAATATTAAAAAAATTAAAATATAAATGTGTGTGTGTGTGTGTGTGTGTGTGTGTGTGCCGTAAAGTAACTTTTTAAGGCTTTATCAGCCTGATTTTTTTGTTTGTTTTTTTTCTTTTGTTAATCCCTTCCACCTACTAGATTACAGCCCCTTTAAGACATGCAGATATTTGGGAGCGGGCTTCTAGTGGCGTAAAGGATGTATAAAGGTGGGGAAAGCGCTTATGGTTTAATAAGGAAATGCGATAGATTAAAACATTATACCTCTCTCATTCACGTGAAAACCTTCAACAGCAACACAGGTGAGTGATAATATATGCATATTTTATTTCTCTATACTTCTATACTGTAGGAATTAAGTTTATATATATACATTTCCTATACACAGTCATACGTACGTATTCACACACGCAATCCAATATATTGTATATAGTAATTATATATACGTAATTAATTGCAGTTAATGTAATTTGGTGAGTAACTATCGATTTCTTTTTTCTTTGTGGTTACTCCTTTTGTGTTAAACATTTTTAATCGGATTTTTTTCCATCTTTGAGAAGAAAAAAACTTCTATTTTTTGCAGGCTATATTTGTCTAAGACCATATCCATAATTTCTGAATGTTTGAAGAAGAAAACACTCCTCAGACTGTCGTCTTTCCTTCATCGCATTTTCATTGTTTATCTTACAATTAGTGAAGGCGCGTGGTATTTGATTATAGGGTATTCGTAAGATTGCGATTTCCATTTCCGGCAGCGCGTTTTCTCCTTGCACAATACCTTCATTTCACGTGGCTCCAGTGCACTCACCCGACAAAAATGAGTTGTAACCTGTTTTTTCAAAGGGCCAGCCTTGTCCCATTCTATGTCACACTGACATTCATTGAGAACTTTGCTAAGGGTACGCGTGCCTGTGGAGTGCTCAGCCACTTGCATGTTAATTTCACCAGCACGCTGTTCCGTTGATCGGATCAACCGGAACCATCGTCTTTGTAACCGACGGAGTGCCACGTTATCCTACAATTAAGTCTCATTATCAAGTATATAACCTGGTCTTGTTAAACTGCTGGCATTCTGCCAAGATCTGAGACTTATGTTCGGCGCAGAATATTTGTTTCGTTTTCATTTCATCGATCTCATGAAATAACCCTAACAACGGCAGTGCTGGTTGTTAAGTTCGCTCCGCACTCAAGAGGTTTCCAGTCTGACCTATACCTTTCACCATTCTCCTACTGACCTTCATTCCAATCTTCAGGTGGACGCAAGTCACATAAATGGAACTAAAGAGAGAAAGCAAATGTCTAAATTCGTCTGAACATGGGTACCTGTTTGAGTATGGTCCACTGATCATATAGAGATTTTAACACCAATGCTTGAATCCCATTTGGGACCTTTAGTGGAATTAACTAAATCACATGCATTACGACAAGGTGTCTGATCTCAATATCAGTCGATACTTCAAAGCGTCACATCCTACAAAAACAAACCATGACTTGTAGACATGTCGATATATATATAACTATCTACCGCTTTGTTTGTCAGTCTTTCTTAATCTATTTTTTTCTCCTTCCGTTCTTTTCTTTCCTTCCTTCATTCATTCATGTATTCTTCCTTCCTTTATTTCTTTCTCTTTATCTCCCTTTCTCTTTATCTCTCTTTCTCTCACGCACTCTCATCCACTTTATTCAGATGGATTACAAGTCCGGAAACTCCGGGAAGCAACTGAGTGAATAAACTGCTTCGTACAACAGACATGTACATAAATGCCATATAAGCATACACATAGACATGCGCACAAACACATACAAATACTGATATATATGTATGTGTGCGCGCGCGCGTATATATGTCTGGATGTATATGTGTATATGTATATATGCTAATATATGTGTATATATTTATAATCTCTATATAAGTGTACGCGTTTGTGTGTGTGTGTGTGTGTGTGTGTGTGTGTGTGTACTCATCTATGCAAACACATAGTCAACCAAACAATCATAGAGGCGCAGAAGAGCATGTGGTTCTGACTAGCGCTCAGTCAATCAGAAAGCATCCATTTATACACTCACACACACCAGAAGAATTCTCCTGTATTTTATCCACCATTTTCGGAACGTCTCTTCGATGGTTTCTACCTTTCTGCCACGGATTCAGCCATAGAAAACAGGAAAAAAAAACCATAGGCAACAAGGCCACCATAAAGAAAAAGAAATTTAAAGCCCTCCATTAGCCTTTGAATATTTGGGAATTTCAGGAAGACATGGATAGCATTTGACAAATAGTCGTATTCGTCCAAACCAATAAATCAGAGAGCATCTCGTCTGTGTCACTGTGGAAAGTAATCGATATTAATCACAACAACATCATAGAGATATAAACATCACACATGTCATATCAGATAGAATATCGGCACTTCAGGAATGGATAATGGAAGATTTTTCCCTATCACGCACGCACATCTATACACATGCACACACGCGCGCGTATGTAAATACGGGCAGACATGTATATAAAGATATACATGTGTGTGTGTGTGTGTGTGTATATATATAAATAGTTAAGTATATATATATACATATATATATGCAGACATAAATATATATATATATATATGCACTCACACGCACATATATGCGTATCTCTCTCTCTCTCTCTCTCTCTCTCTCTTTATATATATATATATATATATATATATATATATATATATATATATATATATATATATTTATTAAATTTATACGTACAGACATGCATATAGATATATATATATATATACACACATGCAGACATGCACATAGACACACGCAATCACATACATATATACGTATGTCAGTGGGTTTGTGGTTGGTTGTAGGGGTGTAAAAGCTTGCATAAATTTTGAATGGCGTTTCTTTTGATCAGCGCCCAGCTTGGATGAATGACATGTTCAAAGTTGACGTAAAGAACCTTTTATTAGTTACTCGATTGTAATGCACTTGTTTCTGCTGAAACACTTGCTGTGACTATAATAACAGGAGTCAAAGTTTTATGACACCCATTCAACACCAATCTGGTGTCCTTAACGAGCTAAA
>NC_142946.1:41395659-41408159 GCF_046866305.1 Octopus bimaculoides
GTCTGTTCGTATCAGTAATGCATCACATCAGATATCTTCTTTGGTCCCTCCTAAGCGCCCACGAATATATCAGTCATATGGAGCTGTCTCGAATTATTATATATATATATAAAACACCGACTAAATATATTGATTGCCTCTTTCTTTTCTTAGTCCAAGCACTCGAGCACGTATATATATATATATATATATATATATATATATATATTTATATATAAATATATAATTGCAATGGTCAATTACTCAATTTCTGCCTGCCAATTTTCTTCAACAGTTTGTCCATTTCAGACTATTGTAGAAAACACTTGGCTTTGACGTCATACATTTGGATGAAATCCCAATTAACATGGTCGTTTAGGGAATTTCTTAAACGCTCATTTATGCCAGCAAGTATTTGTGTGTGCATTTATATCATTCTTACCAACTTTCTTTTTGGAAATAGGAGAGCACGTGTTTAAAATTAAGGGAAATGTTTGATAAGAAAGTTGCCTCCCAACCACATGGTTGCGGGTACAGTCCCACTGCCTAGCACCTTGGGCAAGTGTCTTCTATAGCCCCGGTCGACCAAAGCCTTGTAAGTGGATTTGGTAGACAAACTGAAAGAAGCCCGTCGTATATATATACATATGTATATATATATGGAGTTGGGGTGTTCTTTCTCTCTGCATTTGTTCAACTTAGTGCTTGAGAACTGGTGTTGGTTTGTTTCCTTTTAACTTATCGATTTGGTATAAAAGATCGATAAAATAAGTACCAGACTTTAAAATAAAATCTCCATTCCTAAAGGCGGTGCTCCAGCATGGCTACTGCTTAATGACTGAAACGTGTAAAAGATGAAAGATATATGAACCGCCTTCGTTTAGTGGAATGTTTACTTCTGATTGAAATGGGTTTGAGCGTTTTCTTTCTTTACTGTTGTACAAATGCGTTCGTAGAGTTAGTTCAATGCTAAATCAACTCTGTTTTAAACGTACCCAGGTTGCAAGTCGGTGTGACTGTTTCCATTTCATCATCTTAAAATTTTGTATGACTGTATCTCAAACGTATACATTAGAGGAAAAGAAAACACTAGAAAATTTTTCAACGTCACAAAGGTTAACTGCATTGGATATCATATGTGAAAAGATATCCTTAAACATTTAAAGACGACTAGGGAACGAAAGGAGGCGAAGATAACAGTGAGAGAATGTATATAATGGTCATGTCAGTTGGTTAGAGATAGACCGATACAATAATATGCCAAGATATGATTATGAAGATTTCCCCCTCGCCCTATAAGGCTCGAGAGAGGTTTAACAGCCATTTCAAGTCGATCACTTGGCCGAATACTGCTTTACTCGTTGGTTTTGTTAGAAACAGAGGCAGTTTTGTTTTATCGTAAAGCCTTTGTATTCTGTCAGATTTAATTAAAAGGCATAATGAGAAGGGTTCTATGGGAACAAAATAAAATCAAACACAGAAACAGTATTAATTGCAGTCTATTGTAATTACTTTTCCACACACCAATAACTACATGATTTTGAACGGTACAGTGCGCAGAGGAGAGAGGGATCAACGAGGCACATGGCGAAATTGATTTACTTTCGATCTCTTGTATCTTCACTCCATATATACATCGAATGCCTTTCTAATTCTTTTATCTTAAGTCTAAACGTTTTACAATTAGACTTAATCTTATTTTCAATAAAAAGAATTAATATTTCTAACTGAATATATTAAATATTATCGAATCGATTGTTCTTGTTTTGTATATCCTATTAATTTTAATTGTTAAGGAAATTAATTAATTATTGCCAACGAGGACAGACAATGTTCACCAAAACACTAAACTCGATATTTTATTTACCAAATTAGCCTCCATGTGGTCAATCGAACTATTAAAGATAACAGCTAAATTCTCTTTCATATCACACAGGAATCTGTTTCGAAAAATATTAAGCACATAGGATACCAGTATCAGAGATATTCTCTTTTATTTTCACTTTCAATTTTGTTGTCTTTGTTCATCTCTTCGTTATTTCATATATATTTTCCATTCTGTCTCTACTTGTTATTATTAATGTTGTTTGTACCTGTTTCGATTGTGTTTCTCTTGTTGTTGTTCTTTTCTTTAACATTATTTTGTTACTGACAATGGTGTTATTGTTGCATTTTTTTCTATATCTAAGAAAATGATTGAATGATCATGAATGGAAGGTTTACCTAATAAGCTCAGTTCGCTCATTAATTAAGAGAATTTTCCATGAGCTTTTTTTTCTTTTGTTTCCAAACTACCTTGTTTGAAAAATTGTAGATTCCATTTTGATTTCACAAGTAGAAATATTCGGCTTTCAATATGTGACCCAGGACCTCAGAGAATAAGCGCAAAAGCTCGTCGTTGCTGCATAGATAAAGTTCATTAGACAAGTGGTAAAAATATCGTATATAAAATAGAGAAACAAAACTTCGAAGTCTTCAGACAAGCGGAAAGCATTAGAAAGTTGTTAAGAACATAATGTGGTTAACAGGCTAACTGCATTGGACATCGTATGAAAAGAGAGAGCCTTGTACATTTATTAACAACTAGAAAGCTAATGAGGAGAGAAAAGCAGAGGAAACAAAGACGGAGGTACCAGATGGTCTTATCAGCTGGTTAGAGACGAGACGATCCATTAACGTGCTCATATGTGCGGACTAGAAAGAGATAGGGGGTTATGATCGCTGTCAGTTATATACATATGAAGATTTCTCCCTCACACTACACATGTGTGGGAAAGGATGTAATCAATGATATCGATTCCAATGCAGTAAGCGTTGGTTCATTGTAACGACTCTGGAAAGATAGAAGCCAAATTGCCTTCTATTAAGATATGTTCATTCTCTTGATTGGGTTCAGAGAGAGAACCATCATATATATGTGTATATATTATTTATTTATATATATATATAAATATAAATATATATATATATATATATATATATATATATATATATATATATATATATTTACATATATATACACTGCTGAGGCCCCCTTCGGTCATGACTGACCATGGGATTGCACCAAGAAAGTTACCCTCCCAGGAACAACTCTGAGCAAGGTTGTTTATGGAAGACCAGCAGTCGCCCATGCATACCAGCCTCCCCTCTCCACACCACCGATGTTATCCAAGGGAAAGGCAAAAAAGGGGCCGATACAGCTTGGCATCTGTGACGTCGCAACTCATTTCTACAGCTGAGTGAACTGGAGCAACGTGAAATAGTGTCTTGCTCAAGAACACAACTCGGGATTCGAACTCATAAACTCACGATCATTAGCTCGACGCTCTAACCACTGAACCATGCGCCTTCACACACACACACACACACACACACACACACACACACACACACATGTATGTATATATATATACACACACACACACACACACACACACACACACAGAGATAGGCAGATCGAGAGAGGGAGAAAGAGTTTCTTTCCAGCATTGGGACACTGGCCATGCTGAGGTGCAACTGCACTGAAGGATTTATGTTTGTGTGTCTGTGTTTGTCTTCCCACCGTTTGACAGCTGATGTTGATGTGTTCACGTTCCCGTAAAATAGCGGTTCGGTAAAAGAGACCGATAGAATAAATACGAGGCTTAGAAAGAATAGGTCCTGGGGTCGATTTGTTCGACTAAAAGCGGTGCTCCAGCATGGCCAAAGTCAAATAACTGAAACCAATAAAAGAATACACACACACACACACACACACATATAGTTGTGGTTATTATTGCTTTATATATATATATATATATATATATATATATATATATATACATATGTGTGTGTGTGTGTTTTAGGTGGGCGCATGCATGTATGTATTGAATGAGGCGTGCGCTGTGATTAGTGATCCGTTTGTTATATTTTCGTGACTATACGCTAATTCAAATATATATATATACGTTCGTACGAACGTATGTATGTATGTATGTATGTCATGGAAAACAGGGAGGGGAAGGGTACTAGATATTATTAGCATGTTCAATGTAAGTCCACCTCGTATTTGTTTTCTATTTTATCTTGTATGTTATCCTACAGAACTTCCACAAACATCGCCGCCATCAGCACGTTTCAAAGTAAATCAACATTCCCCTGCAACATTAAATACAGAAGTGAATAAAAAAATATTTGGAAAAATATGTAGTAGTAAAAACAAAGAGGAACAAGGGGGAATAAAGGGTTGTTTTCATGCTAGTTGTGAAGTTCTGAAGTCTTCCTTGACTGGTGAACAGGAAATAGTGCGAAATAAAATCGACTAATTTTGCCCTTCCAGCGAAAATATTACCTTTGAAAGTAAGGGTTTTCTGATGAAAAAAAGAGAAAAAATAACCTAAAATGCGGATATGGGAAAATATATATACGTGTGTGTGTGTGTGTGTGTGTGTGTGTGTGTGTGTGTGTGTGTGTGTGTGTGTGTGTGTGTGTGTGTGTGTGTGTGTGTGTGTGTGTGTGTGTGTGTGTGTGAGAAGATATATTACAAACAAAGTGTATAAAAAATTCGGAATAAAATCAAACGAATCGAAACGCCGGTCCCTTTAAAAAATAAACAAGAATATAAAAATAAATAAACGAACAAAATGAAAAAAAAAAGAAAGTAATACTAAACATCAAGAGAGTTATATGCTTGCTTTAGTTTCTGAGATTTTTGCTTACCTGAATTTCTAAAGTTCCTTTGATACGGAGCTTACTGCATTAGTGTTTGTTTGTATGTGTGTATGTATATATGTATACATACACACATATATATACATACACACACAGACGTGTATATATCATAGATAGAGCTTTATAGGTTTATGTATATATTTTGTCGTATTTATATATATATATATATAAATATATATATACAATATATATATATATATATATATATATATATATATAGTCACCAAATGTATGGCTGTAGAGCTTCATGTCTTTATTTATACATGTTTAGGTATTCATATATAGATAAGTGCATATATATAAACAAATGTGTGTATATAGATAGAACTATAAATTTTTATGTGCATTCGTTTAGGCATGAATACATAGATAAGTGCATATATATATATATATTTATATATATGTATACACTCGTTTTTCATAAGCCTATTTCTTTCATTATTTTATTTTCTTCCTATATTTTGGGGGGAAGTACATTTTAAAATGTAAAAATAAAGGGAAAAAGCGGTTATTCAATTGGTGAGTTCCAGCTGTTTCGGACCATTAGACTGCAAAACGGCTTCACGTCAAGCTAAGTCAGCCAGCCTGCTTGCCTGCCTGTCTGACCGTCGGCCGGTCTGCTTGGTATAGCTTCAATACGAAACGATAGTATCGACATTTGATCTTAACAAGATCAAATGCGCCATAAATACCCTAATGCGATATTACTGCGAGAAAATACTACTAGTGTGTGTGTGTGTGTGTGTTTAGAAACATGTGTATAAATGCATAGATACATGTCCTGTGTGTATGTGAAAAATGTGTTTCTTTTGCGTATGTATATACAAATGTGGGCATAAAGACAGATAGATATACATATTTGTGTGATGTATGAGTGCCCATAGTCAAATGTAAAGCAATAAACATACATATTCTATACGAGGCACTGGTACATCTTACATGAATTGAATCAACAGGCTCATGTTTATATACTCATGGCAAAATATTATAAAATATAGTATTATAGAATAAGTAACGCGTGTTTGATGGGTTTTCTATTCAGACATGAAACTCCGAATAACCTCAATCTATGATCTGGACATATTATTACTCTGTATATAAATATTCAGCTCCATCAGTTGCCTCGCCTGCGACACAGTTCTTCGTGTTATATATATATATGTGTACGTGTCTATAGCTATGCTTGTTTAGCTATTTCGATGACGCCATTCCACATTTCAACTTATCACAGTACCGCATGTTTTGTCTATCGGAATTGTTCGATTATTGAAGCTAATGAGATACGATTACATTGGCGTTCAGAGATATTGCGCCACTGTCGTCATTGGAGGAGATTTTGTTGCTGATAATTTCCAGAAAACAAGTTCACTCACATGAAAACCGTTCTTAGCAACAACCAAACAAGGTTCGGTTATATGGCGCCCAACCTACCAGAAATAACCTCTTCGTCTACCATATAACAGCGATATAAGAAAAAGAATGGATGCATAATGTATGAAGTTATATTCTGTGTAAAATCTGATAGATGGTCCTGACTGGAATATCTTTGATGATCTGACTGTCTCATTCAGGATAAATCTACAACTAAATGAAACACTTATTAGCGATCAAACATTGCGTTGCGTACACATCACCAACAACACGTGCAGAGAAGCAGCCACTCCGGTGCTTAGACTGAGTTCATCTTTCGGAACGTTTTACAAACATACCAGACACCAGATGGAACATTAAGAAGAGATGCGTATAAAAATGCACTTTATGATAAATGCTACATGTTGGAGTGTATAGCATCATCATCAAACACGTAGTGGTCCGGCAACTGATCGGTGATTCGAAATCTTGTCTGTCGAAGCACATGTTGTCCGAAAGACTGTTTGATTATGGATGACAACAATGACAAAAACAGCTCAGATTAAGAGAACCAAAATTAAAATATATTGTACTTTAATGAGGGATATAATAAACTACAGAGAAATAGATGTGAAAGGATGTCAAAAATTGATAGTTTTAAGTCTTCGCAAAATAAAGAAACATATGTAGTTGAAACACAGTTTGAAAATTTCTTTCTCGATTTGTTTTAGAAACAAGATAGACAGGACAGCTGACATAGCTCCAATATAAACAGGTTATAATGTGTAATATATATAATAATGTACTAAAAGAAAAGAGGCGCCACAGTAGCGTGTATATTGAGAAATGCTTATCAATTCTTTCTGTCAGATCGGGTGACTATCTATCTAAGATTTTACTGTATTTATATTCCCGAGCTACCATATATATCGTAAGTCAAAGGACCTACACAAGGAAAGTGTATTTTTATGTTGCAGAACCCAGCAAGGTTTCCATAGAAACCACCAAAGGTTCATGCATCTAAGTAACTTCTTTCCACGTTACAAATGCTATTCAAAGGTGAGAGAGGTTTCGATTATAATGTAACACCAGGGTGTCTGCAAGCGGGGTACTCTCATCGCTAAAAGCCGGATCAAATGAAAGCTTTGGATCTTTTTTAAAACGGGGCCACATTTTTCATTAATGTTTTACGTAGTGTTTTTGGTACGGAAAGACTTTCAAACTTCGTATACTTATCTATTTTGTGTTATAGAACAGAAAAATATTTTTGTATTCGAATTTATTTCATGTAAAAAATTGTCTTATTTCGATAATTTCAACCAATCACTGACGTCCATTCAGTCGATATACATTAAGTGCCGACTACATAAACAAACGATTCTTCGTTTTATTTGCTTTTTTCATTTTAAATTTGCTTTAACCCTAACCCTAACCCTAGGGTTAAAGTTAGGGTTAGGGTTAGGATTAATTGTTTCAGAATCGTTTGTTTATGTAGTCGGCACTTAATGTATATCGGCTGAATGGACGTCAGTGATTGGTTGAAATTACAGAAATACGACAACTTTAACATGGAATAATTTATGGATTTCTTTTTTTTTAAAGAAGACTAAGAGAAAAAGATGTTTTATATGACACATTCTACCAGTGTTCCAAGTTTCAAAGTGTTTCGTTAATGAAAAATGTGGCCCCCGTTTTAAAAAAGATCCAAAGCTTTCTATACGGAAACCATCGCTCTAAAGCCTGCTCTAAACTATGTCCCTGGTTTCATAATTTATATATTAACCATAAAAAAAGATCAATTTCACCGCAATGGGATTTGAACTCAAGAAACAGAACTCCAAAACGATTACTAAAAGGCATTCTATCAGACGCTTTGTCATCTCTGCTAAGACGACGCCTCGTTGCGTGTTGATAAGCCACCGATATACAATAAGTTGTGTAAGAGATAAAGTATGTCAGGGTAACCTTTATGTCATTTCACAGCTTTCATAAATATACTTATGTATTATTAATCAAACCTAAATGTAAAATTGTTCAGAGGAAAAAAAATAGTTCTCAAAGATTTACTCATTGTTACTTGAGACTCTTTGTTTTGTTTATAAACATTTAATCGTAACAGTTCAGATATGAGTTTGTATGCAAGCACACGTATGTATGTGTGTGTGTAAATATCTTTACGTGTATATGCTGACGTTTGTTGATGCTTTCCAATTGTGTGGGTTTGGTTGGTTGTATTCAGTAAAGGGGTGGGGGTGGGGTAATGAAAATTGTCTATACAGATGTATTGTCTGACGCATAATCACAACAAAAATATTTTTTAATCCCCGATTTTCGTACGTCTTGTGATCTACAAACGAACAAACACGTCACCTTTTTACCTCGCGTGCTGATTAAGCTGACTAAATCTCTTCTACGCATACACAGTTACATATGTATATATATATATAAACACAGCCATAGATACATACATTAAAGTTTATTTACATATACGTATAGAAATAAATACAAAGCTTCACACGTACGCACATACAAGTAGTTGTGGTATAGGCGTGCTTATATATATGTATATATATATATATATATATATATATATATATATATATAAGAGAGAGAGAAAGATTACTTTGTCGTATGTGTTCATATGAGAGTATGTATACATATGTATATATACATGCACATTTTAGTGAAATAAAGACAGAAAATTAAAACAATAAATGGAGAAAATATTTTTAATATTGTTTCAATCCCACACATATCGCCTACCACTTTACTGATATAAACCAACATGTCCTTTAATCTCGCTATCGCTTCACTCCTCGTACGCCACACCCTCACTCTGTCATCCGACATATATGCTCCCTTTCACATATTACAACATTTCGAGCGTATTTCACTCACCAATTTAAAACTGCGTTAATTCTACCTCGGATGAAATTAAGAAGTTCTAGAGGTAAGGGGACAGTTTAATGGATCATGTAGCTGGTTATTTTTAACTTCCTACAAAGAAGAATACCTTACATTTTAAACAGGGGAAGAGGAGCCCAGATATTGTTTCTCACCAGCTATGAATGATGGCTTTGCCACAAAGTCAGAAATATTTATCCGAAATTCCGTATGGCACGGATTGTCGGCTTAGAACCTCTAGACAGAGAGGTCAAAGTTATTTCTCCTCATACTGTTTATCAAGTCACTCCGATCCAACTTCGTTTTAACAGCCAAGGTTTATTCTTCCGCTCTATACTTTCCAACAATATTATGCTATGAGTAAAAGGAAGTGAAATTTTATTTTAGGCAAAATCGCACTACAACATCACAATGTTTTATTATTATTTGGAAAAGTCTGTAGAAAACATTAATGAATCATGCATTATGATTTTCGAATAAAAGGTGCAGCTTTTCTATTTTAATATACATATTGCCCAAAGATTGTATATTACTAGCAGGTATCATTTCTCAGTCCCAGGTGAACTGAAAAATGAAACCAACCTTGGTAGAATCTAAACTAAAAACATAAAAAAACCTAATTGAATACCTAATAACGTTCTCTGATCTGCTAGAGATATATGCTAAATGTCCCTCAAATCAAAGCCCATCGTGTTAAATAATGGAATCGATAAATTAGATAGTGTAATCCTAGATACCTCCTAGAACAGAAAACATCTTAGAACTGTTAGATCCAGTTTGACCTCACCTTAACACAAAACAGTTAATAATGAGAATAATGGTTGCTGAGTAAGGTGCAAGACTAGGAATATTCAAAAGAAGGAAGATAATTGATAACATCCATCTCGATTCTTGACCGGTCCTTTATTTTATCGATCTAGGATTGATGGAAGGCAAAGGTGACCTCAGCGCGATTTTTAATCCAAATGTAAATAGCTTGAACAAATGTTGCAACACATTTTTTTCTGACTTTCTAACGCTTTTGTCATTTCATTCAGTGATAAGGATCAAGATGGTGGTGGTAGTGGAGATGATGATGATATTCATTAGCATAGTTACACGGTCAAAAATTTGTTGGGGTGAGCTTAGCCAATATTGAGCTGAGGATTTTATTTTTTAAACTACCCCTAAAAGGATATAAGAAAATAATGATTTCAATGACATTTATTAGATTAATACATAATGGTAGGTTGACCGTTCCAGGATTTCATCCTTCTCTTTCTCTCTCTCTGTCTCTCTCTCTCCCTCTCTCCGTCTCTCTGTCTCTCTCTCCCTCTTTCTCTCTCTCTATTTCTCTCTCTTTCTCTCTCTCTCTCTCTCTCTTTCTTAACTTAGTGATGGTGGACTTTTCTTCATTTAACTGGTTGGAGAGATAAGGACGCTTTTGGGGCTATATTTAACTTTAGATGAGCGAGAGGGAGAGAGAGAGAGAAACAGAGAGAGAGGGAGAGAGAGAGAAAGAGAGAGAAATAGCAGTGTATTTCTGTAATTTTTTCGTTTCAATTTCAAATTTTTTTTTATTTTACTTTATCACCGTCATCATCGAAATTCTAATTCATCATTCACAATTATCATTACCTCACCTTTTCTTCATTTCTTTCTTTTCTTTCGTTTCCATCGTTCACATCGTCATCATCATCATCATTGTTCTTATCATCTTCATCCCTCTTTGCTCCTGGTTTTACTTTTGTTTTACACCTGTTTTTGACTTTATTTTTGTTTACATTGTTCTTTTTTCTTTTTTTCATTATTTTCTAACGTTTTCTTTTTTTAATTATCATAATGAACATCACCGTTATCTTTACAATCATCATCAACTGCACTGTAATCATCGTCATGATCATCTCTATCATTAACACCATTATCAATATCGTAATCATCATTATCCACCATTATCGTAAGTCACATCATCATCATCATCATTATCGTAGTCATCATCATCACCATTTTCTGAATCCTCATCTATTATCATTACTCCATTGTCATTGCCACTCTTCCTTCGTTTCTTCTTTTCCCTCGTTTATTTCATCACCATCATCATCATCATCATCATCACTAACATCAACTTCTCTCCCTCCTTTCCAACATCGTCCTATTTTCTCTCTCTGATTCTTTTCCACTTCTTTACGCATTTCTCTCATCACCAACGTGGTTTGTTTATTCTCCTTTTTTCTTTCGTATTCTTTCTTTTCATAAGGATCTTTTTTTTTCTTTTGTACTTTTCTTTCATTTTATTGTCCTCATTCAACAAAATTGTTTTCCAATAAAAATAAGATCAGGATTGGTCTAAAAAAAAACGAAATAATATAACGGTAATAATAATAACAACAGCATCAACAATCATAATAATAATAATAATAATAACAATAATAATAATAATAATAATAATAATAATGGAAACTAATGTCAGCATATAATAACACAATGGTTAAATAAATAATCAATTCTGCTCCCCAATCCCAAATAGATTACCGTTGATAAAAGGTATCAAGGTGTGTTTTCATTAATACTTCATTTAGACCGATTCAAGATTTTTAATATTGTTATAGATTTGCAGTCTTCTTTTTTGTATTTTTTTTTTTGTTTTTCGTTGTTGTTGTTATTGCTAAAGGTGATATTTTTCTTCGGTCAGACAGAGTAAAATAGGATTTGATAAATGTTGAGATCTGACGCACATTCGCACACATGTTTACATACATGCATACATCTGCTCACACTTATTTACACACTTGTACATGTAAGCACATGTAGATACACAACACACAGATGTTCACAAGAAAGCATACACCTACATATACACAGAGGCTAACAAACAAGTCATCTCTATTATCACTTCTACGGAGGCGTATGCAGATTGAAGAAGCATACACTTACATGTATGTACATTCGCATGCATATACAAGCGTTAGTTTACAGTTTCCAATAATCTTTTTGATTCATTTACATTCCCAGAACGCAGACATTCAAGTTGTTCAATGTTAGAAAAGTAGTTATATATGTTCTGTTTTTCTATTGGACGAAATGATGACAATATATGTGCTAATGGATCTCTCATTGGCATTTCACCAATGGGCCAATAGCTTATAGACCCGCATTTTTACTAACTTCCAACCACTAACATGCCTACAGCAGTTGTGTTGGCTGTTTTTTAAAAAAAAATTCCAGTTTACGAGCAATCGGATTTTGGTAAATCGAGTATTTTAGCTGTTGGCTGTTCAGAAGTGTTAATACGTGAGCTGTTGGCTGTTACTTCAACTATTGGTATGGCAAGCTGTTGATGTGTGTAAAAATGCACATTTTATTAGCTGTCGGTAACAAAATTCTTGTATATCAGCTCTCAGATGTTGGTAAAGATTTAGTGTTTTAGCTGTTGGCTTTTAGGTAAAATTGCCATTATGTGCGATGTTGTCTTCCTTCAACTAGTATTATGTAAGCTGTTGGCATATGTCAAATACTCATATTAGTGGTTGACTGTCAGTTAAAAAAATATGCATTTATATGAACGGTTAGCATGTAGA
>NC_142946.1:41413159-41430659 GCF_046866305.1 Octopus bimaculoides
ATAATAATAAATACTTATCTATCTATATTTTTTATTGTTCAGTAAGTTTAATGTATGTTCTGCTACGCGTGTGTGTCTTTGTATGTATGTGTGAGCGTACATACCATCGGCTGTTGTGCTTGTGTAAGCAGCCAAACCATCTCAGTTCACATACTACCGACTTAAAACCTTGAACATGAATGTATAAACAAAATAATGTACTCCAGGATAACCTTAACAAATAACGCAGAACGAAATGTGTTTGATCATAAGACTACTCTGTCTCTCTAGGTTAAACTCGCTCAACTGAACATAAACAAGAGCAACAACATGGAAAAATAAACTGCAGACACTCAGAATTCAAGATTCTCCGAAACGATATTGGTCAAATAATCTACATTTTCAGCAGCATATATATATATATATATATATATAGCAAGCGAACACCTTCAGTAGGAAATTCTCTACATCATTGTGCAGTGAATAGGACACATTCGTTGAACACTGCACAGATAATATTAGACATTTTGTACTGCTCAGTGGTGGTTCAATCTTGAAATTTAGAGCAACCTATTTCTATTTCTGCATATAGCTATAATTTTAATATATGTTGCTGTGTCTGGCGAGAGTCATTCTCTTTTGGTGCCTTATAATTTAACACACTCAACGGTAAAATTTCCACTTATTTCTCTTTTTTATGTTTCTAAAATCTTCGTTGCCTCTTGCAACCTTTTCAATAGTTTTAACTCGAAATGCATTGTGGTATATATGTTATAGTTCTTCGGTTTTATGTTCAAACACTACTGGGGTCACCTTTGCCTGTTGTCCCCTATTAGTCGATGGAATATTTACCAATGAAATACTGAGGCCCATATAATCGATTTAGCTTCTTCCTCCCAAAATGCTGCCATTTTGCGTAAATTAAAATTAAAAATGTGTGCGAGTGTGCGTTTGTCCCCACATGCTTGTTTGTAAGTAGAATCATATATATATGTTTGTGTGCGTGTATATATGTGTGTGTGTGTATATGTATATGTGTGTGTGTGTAATATATATATATATAATATATGTATATATATTATGTATAATATATACATGTTATATATACACATATACATGCACGCTTTATGGATTGAATTCCATATTTGACATATGCAAAATGAAGCACACTCACACGCACATACGTGTGCACACAGAAATAAATACACATGTACGTGTGTCTGAGTATGTATGTGCATACGTATAGGCGTGCGTGAGTTTAATTTTGTATATATTTAATTAATATATTTCTTTTAGTACGTGCTAGTGAATCAGAAACTGAATCGCAGAGTTCTTCATGTTATACTTTAGTCTTTGAGGATCCAGCAGTAAAAAAAACCTACAAAAAGAAAACAACTAAACAGTTCTACAGAGTAAGACACCACGAACAATATCATAAAAAGAAATTGGTTTAAAACATAAAAATCAAAAAATAATAATACAAGAACAATGATGTACAAATTATTCATGACATTCCTGCTGTCTCCTTCTTCAAATCTTCCGTTTTTGTATGTCTTTTTGACTATCGGTTTTACTTTATTGCTTTTGTATAAATTTTCTGTGTGCGTCTGCGCGTCTGTTGGTCTCTAAGTCTTGTTGTTTCATCTCTCTTGTGTGCCTGCCTTGTTATCTGTGTCTTCACCATTGTAGTCAGTGCAGCTCAGTTCGTAGAGTAAGATAGACAAGCAGATTTATGAACTGTAAGATAGATAGATAGATATACAGATAAAAGTAACGCATACCAATATAAATATACTTATATACTTTTGTATTATAAGCATAATTAGATAAGGTGTCGACACAGATAATCTTTCATAAACTTAGTCAAATAGTTAAATAAACAATCTGTATATTTAACCCACCCTCCTAATCTCTTCTCTCTCTCCTTCTGTCTCATATACGATGTGCGTACTATGTGTGTGTGCGTGTATATATATGTGTGTGTGTGTGTGTGACGCAGAGAGAGAGAGAGAGAGAGAGCATGATTCTGTGATGGGATGGAAACAAGCTGCACACGTGTAGATAGATAGGTAGATAAGACATAAGTGGATAGATAGAAAGATATGAAGACTGAAACAGACAGTCAGACAGGCACACCGACCATCCGTAGAAACGAAGCCAATCTCTTTCACTGAAATTGTTGTTGCTATCGGTGAATTGAAACTAAGGGCATTGACACTTAAATGCGTTTGAATGGAGGTTGATATTTATTTGGATGTGTGTGTGTGTGCGTGTTTGTGGAGGGGCTGTGTAGTTCTTTGCGTGTATGTGTGTGTGTAGTTATTTAAGGATGTACGCATATTCTTTTGTGGTTATGTCGGCCTACATTTGAGTGTCATTATTCGTGTACATTTGTCCGCATGTGTCTGTATATATTGCCTAATACACACATATATATTCGTCTCTGTGTATGCATGTGCGCGCCTGTGCTTGCGTGGATATATATAGTTGTATCTAGATCCGAAGGTGTCTTGTCTGCGTATAAATTTACGTCTGGAATGCTATGAGTGCTTTCAATGAGTGACTGGATGCCGAGCTGCGTGTCTATGTCAGTATGAATGCCTGTGGTTATTTGACTTAATGCGTGTGTGTGTGTCTGTCTGTCTGTGCATATACATTTATATATATGTATTTATATATATATATATATATATATATATATATATATATGTATATAAATATACACAGAGAGAGAGGTGTTTGTACGTATATTGATGTGTTGAATTTAATGAGAAAAATCAATAAACCGTAGCGACAATGCTTTAATTAAGATGCAATTGTAGTCCGAGTTCTACAGTCTACTCAGACATACTTATGTGCATCAGTATGTATGCTGTAGTGGTGGGGGAAGAGTTGCTTATTCTGTTTGTATATTTATGCAGGCATAATTGTGTGCGCCATTTTGTGTCTACGCGTATACGTCCGTTGCTGTTTGATTATGTTTATTAGGCGTTTGTGTGTGTGTGTGTGTGTGTATATATATATATATATATATATATATGTATATATATATACATACATATATATGTATACACACGCACACACGAAGGCACTCGCGCGCGCATGCGCATCTGTATGAGTACATGTTAGCGTGCAAATTGGTCGTTGGTTTTTCTGTTATAAACACATTTGTGTATGTGAGTATATACTAACGTGAAAAGTTATGCCTGTTAATTCCTCACTATATATATATGTATATATGTGTGTGTGTGTGTGTGTGTGTGTGTGTGTGTGTGTGTGTGTGTGTGTGTGTGTGTGTGTGCGTATGTATGTGTGTATGCATGTGAACTCACATACAACCGACATTTCAACCTGGATCTATTTAAATCTTTAATCATACGCGTCATTAGTAAATCACAGCACAACACTCATGCCACACTCACACGTCACACTCATACACACACACACACAGGCACGTTTGCACTTCCCTTTTCTCTCTCTCTCTCATTTATTCACCCTCACTCTCTCTCTCTCTTTCTCTCCGTCTCACACACATACACCACAGACATACACAATCCACTCACCACCCACAACAGACATGCGATTGAAATTGCATGCTTGTAAGTTAAGCGTTCGTTGCGTATTTACCGATTCTTCAGTGCATTCGAGGTTAGTGAATGTTGGTTTCTTGAATGAGTTTGCGTGACACGCACTTTAACACAGTTATATTAAACGGAAGCGTTCACCATTTAATGCGAGCAAACACAACACAAACTCTGCTGCATTGTCTCAAATCTACATCTGCCATTTCACAAGCATACACACGATCATCATCGGCGCAGCACCTTTATTATTTAAAAGTTCACATTATGAAGGTCAATTATGTTGTCGTTATTGCTATTCATATTGATTTACTGTTATTTGGCATTTAGCCCTTGCTAAGACCTAATCAGGCAAAACTGTGCTTAAAGGAATACTGTTTATCACTGGCCGTCCCCTGTCAGTAGTTACCACAAAAAAGGAGAAGTAACAGATGGAATACCGTTCAGGGGATCTTCTGGGGGGTGAGGCCTACACAATACGAAAGGACAGTGGCAGCAGTGTACTGCACTGTAGTCAGTTTACAAGTTTATGTTCATCTTTTTGTAATTTCAAAAAACAAAAATTATTTTGTGCATCGTCCACACACGCCATGTTACCTATTTTCTGAGCCTAATATTGACATGCTATTATTCGTGTGAGTGATTACTTGTGTGCATTTGCGTGTATATCAATACTTGCGTATATAACGAAGTATGGGTATATATGTATAAACTCAGTCACGCAGACTGGGAACAGAGAGAGCATTTCGTTAATGGGGCCGCGAATGGCGATAAAAAGGACTTTCACGATCTTCGCTAATTGATTGATTGACCGAAAGATTAATAAAGCAACCAAAGAGTTACTTGCTCAAATGCTACCGAATTGAATAAGTATAAATAAAAGTGAAATAGAGCCAGTGTGTGTGTTTTTTTTAACATAATGGCCCACCCCAGAGGCAAAAAAAAATTGCTTTTCAATACTCGTGTTCACATCAAGAACCTTGCAAGCCAACTATAAATTCCAAATGTATATGCATATATATATATATATATATATATATATTTACACACACATGAATATTAGTACTTGCATATTTAACGTTCACACTATTACGTTGAATCATAAATCATTCCGGATAGATAGATAGATAGATTTGAACATCAAACTTGTTTACTGCCTATGTACATAACATTAGTCACCCAACACTGAGAAATGCGAGCTTTATGTGGAAGGCAAGTTGCCAAGATACATCGCTGTGGGATCGAACTACGAACCGCTTAGTTAGGAAAGAAAACTTTGTAACACTGTTACGTCGTACATTTAAACGCAAAGGGGAATATTTCCTTTGATCATTAACTGTTTGATGTTTACAGGAGGGATAATGAATTTCTACACAGGAAGTGTATACACACACACACACACACACACACACACACACACACACACACACTCACAATGCGTCATGTTTTTCGATCAGTAGGTCGGTGTGAGCGTGCATTTATTTATGTTTGAACATCCACTCGTTTACATGTATGCGTTAATGTGCATGTATATATAAACTTATACATATATAATGTATGTATCTACACATTTGCCCACACACATATACACACGCATTATTCCCTGTGCATGTATATATAATTGCGTACAAATGTGAAAGTGTGTTGTCTTTCTTACCGTAGGCGTAAATGTATCTTTATTAATTAAGTGTTCGCCAACTTTTGATTTATCCTCGACACGATCCATTAAGGTCAACAGAATTAATAGTGTCTTTGAAGTTGTTCAAATTATTGTAACTTTCTGGATGTTAAGACCTGTTCCCCCAACCTTTCAGTTTACCTATATTTGACACATATTTCTAATGAAGCAATCTTTGATAAAATGGTGCCGATGTGTATCTTGACGACCGGATATGAAGAAAGCCTTATTGAAGTAACACCAAGTAAATTACGTTTAAATAGTTAACTACGAAAAGGAAGGATTGTTTCGATAAGGACGAACGAGGTAACCAGCCAGGGTGGAGATATACATTGGTTGACATCTGTTACGAGCGTTTGCACCCTGTTTCCCAGACAACATTGTGTTTCGAAATGTGTATTGGGGGAATATTGTTCACATTATGAATTATCTTTTTGTTGATTTATATATTAATTTACTCTCTTGTGGAAGTTGGCTTCGCTCATGAAATTATGGTAAGGTATCTTGCTTGCTTCTACAATATTTGGAACACTTGGCAAACGAAATACTAAAGAATGTGTATATATCTTCGTATACACACAGACAGACACACACTCACATACACAAACACACACATATATATATGCATGCGTTCATACCCATACACGATTGTACGTATAGATATATGCCTGTGTTCATACGCAGATATATGTGTATGTATATATATATATATATATATATATATATATATATATATATATATACGTGTATATATATGTGTGTGTGCACATAAAGATGAACAGCTACATACGTATATATATATATATATATATATATATATATATATATATACATACATAATGCTGGTCACGTCCTCATTTAGTCGTACATTAGAAGTACTTTAGCACACTCACAACAACAAAAGTATTTAATTAAATATACCTAAATGATTGATATAAAGTAAACATAATTGAAAGCAAAAGCGCTATAAACATAATGGGTATGTAGCGGTTTCAATTTTCAGGGAATTTCCCAGCCCATATAAGACACATATATGACCGAGGTTGTTCATTCATTGGAATATAAAGTTCAGTGGAGTGTAAATTTTATGACGGGTTTACAGGAAAATTAATCGAAGCATGACTAGAAAATATGTGATCAGCTGCCAAGTGAAATTGATATGTGATAGTTCTGTCTTTATTAAATATATACGTGCTTATTGTATGGCTATGAGTGAGCAGTGTGAGTCTGCCTACATGTGTGTAGATAATTAAACGTAGATACATATTAAATATACACAGACAGCCAAGCACATACACAAACGTATCTGGTTAGGTATGCGTGTTTTGTTATAGGAATAAGCATAGGTATATAATCATACATTTCTGTCCTTGTATGTAGAGATTTATGATTGAAACACGCACGCACGCACGCACGCACGCACGCACGCACGCACGCATGAGAAGGTTACAATTTTTATATCAAAGATCCCTATGGATCACACAGGTTGTAATCCTTTGAAATATATGTAGGAATAAAGTATGCAATTATAACATGCGTTTTCTCCACTCCTTAAATTCTTAAATATACTCAAATACCCAAAATTTCAAGGCGTTCCTGCCTTAAAAACAGGAACTAAACCACAGTTATTTTGTGTTCTTTGCTACTTTGGTTTCTATTAACCCATTTATTCTATCAGAAGAAATACACATAATTATATATATATATATATATATATATATATATATGAGATCAAATTGGACGTACGCCGCTGTATATATATATATATATATATATATATATATATATATATATATATATATAATACAAAATGGGACAAGAACGCAAAACATCCAGACAGTTAGGTGATACAATAAAGGGACAACAAGACATCCAGATAGACGATACAAAGAAAACACGGATGGGTCATTTGGAGTTTTCTTTCCTCAGTCGAGATCCAGATTATCTTTGCAATTTCGACTGCTTATACTTGATATTGCTCCAATCTGGCCGGCCCCAATGAAAAACTAAGCTAAGACCATTAGATTCCTTGGAAGAAAGCAGCGAATGTATACAAAAACGCACTCTATATATATATATATATATATATATATATATATGAGAGAGAGAGAGAGAGAGAGAGAGAGAAAGAGAGAGAGAGAGACGTGGCTGTTTGATTTGCTTCCCTCAGCAGGACCAAAGCCTTGTGAACTAAAAGAAACCTATCATGTGTTTGCGTGTGTATGAGCATGTGTGTTTCTTTCTGTCTGTGTTTGTCTCCACTACTTCTCCACATCGCTTGACAACCGGGGTTCGTGTTCACATCCCCGTAAACTAGCGGTCCGGCAAATGAGACCGATGGAATAAGTACCAATGAACTAGGGTTGATACCTTCAACTAAAATTTCAAGGCGGTGCCCCAGCATAGCCGCACTGTAATGACTGAAATAGTTTAAGATATATCAGAGTGAGACTTAATAATGTGTAGATTTAAACACACAAAAACACCTGTGTGTTTACCTACATGATAATGAAACTCAAATGAACGTCTGTAAATGCAAAAGTGATGTAATATTCACTCGACATGTCAAGAAGAAAACACATGTAATATCAATTTTATCGATCAGCGAAAAGTTGTTGAAGAACGAATGCTGAGCATTAGGTGCCAGGCTAGTGTCACATTGGCCAAAAGTCATCTTGGAACTGTGAGCATCATTGCTTCTGTAAAAGTTTGAAGAAAGCGGTGCTTGTGTTTATACGCTTCACTACATCTTCAATCTTCCTCACCTCTCTTCCTCTCTTTCTCTTGGTCTCTCTTTCTCTTGGTCTCTCTCTCTCACTCTCTCTCTCTATCTCTCTATCTCTCTCTCTCTCTCTCTCTCTCTCTCTCTCTCTCTCTCTGTATGTATATATATATATATATATATATATATATATATGCGTGTGTGTGCGTGTGTATGTGTGTACACGCACATCCATACATTAATATATATATATATATATATATATATATATATATAGATATATATAGCGAGAAAAGGATAGATAGATGTGTGTGCGTTTAAAAAGGCGTGTATATGTAAACCAAAATAAAATGTAGACTTTATACACGTATATGGTCCTATATATATGTGAATAGATATAGATAATAACCTGTACATACATACATATATATATATATATATATATATATGTAACTCTAAGTTTATACACCCTCCCCACACACACACACGTTTCTACATCCATTTATAAGATTGTCTTCTACACAGTTTCCGTATACTAAATTCACTCACAAATTATCGATCGGTCCGTAACTATAGTAAACGAAACTCGCCCAAAGCACTGCACCTTATGACTGAACCTGCAGCTACAAAAGCACACTTGTCCCTCCCTCTCCCTCTATCTATCTATATCTATATATCAATTTATCTATCTATTTATAATACATACATATATATATGTATGCATATATATAATATGTAGGTATGTATATAATTGGAACGAATATATGTTTCGCATCTTGTAGTTCATATATGTCTCTTTTGCGTTTCTGGAAATTTCTACAGTTACAATGGCATCATTTTGCAATTTGGTGCATTTTGTACATCACGTGAACTCGGAAACTGATATTTCCATGGAGATGGATCAGTTAATGTTTAGTACGAATCTTAGTGTTCGCGTGTATATGTATAAATATTTATGATGTGTATAAATGTTTCTGCAGAAAACGCACACACACTCACCATATATATATATATATATATATATATATATATATATATATATATAGTGTTGCCTATTTAAAATCTTCGATTTCTGTGATAACTCGTCAAAAATGGAATAGCAGAATGTGCGCACAACTTGACTTTTATTTCCAACAATCATGTGTGACGTGCTTGGCAGTTGCAGGGGAGACAAGAGACCAGACATACTTTCAATATGGATTCTAACAACTCGTTATCAATGTTTCAATAATTTTCAGTACATTATATCTGACTGACATCCACCATGCAGTGTAGAACCTCACATGTAAATTTACACACACTCACACATACACACACACACATATATATATATATATATATATATATATATATATATATATATATATATATACACAAAAATATTCTATAATTATAAACATAATTAGGATTAGGGGTCAGCTAATTGCTTCACCACGTACCGAATTTAGAAATAGGAGCTAAAAATTCATTTTCTACTACCTTAAGAATCTCTGACAGTAAGACACTTTTTTTTTATTAATATACAAATATATATATATATATATGTATATATATATATATACACATATATATATACACACATATATATCCTGTGTTTTCGACACTATACTCCACATTCGTCCATTATTCCCAATATCTTTTTTGCCATTGACGTCAGAAAAAATGAAGAATATAAAAATGTGACATTGTAATGATTTTTGAACGTTAATTGCCGAGGAAAGAGCATGTCCATGTCTCGTGCAGGATTTTTCTTTTGTTCCTTTGATGTGTTCAATTTTTAAAACTTACACATGTATGTACATATCCATATTACACGCATATATATATAAGCACACGCATTATATAGAGTGTATATATATATATATATATATATATATATATATATGTGTGTGTGTGTAATGTATACAGACAGACAGGCAGACAGATAGATAGATAGATAGATAGATAGATAGATAGATAGATAGATAGCACGCGCGCGCAGTCGAACAAGAAAACAAATGCAAAACAATGTCGATCATTTAAACTACATCACACTGTATTACATTTACCATCACAAATTGGATTCAGTTTTCCCTATCAAATCTCCGTCGAAAGAGAACGTGAAATACTGAGTAATATATATATATATATATATACACAAAATATACTTCTGTGTATATATGTATGTATGTATATGCGTTCTTGTGAGTAAAGTTACATTAACGTTTCTTAAAATATACGAGGAAAGTACTGTGTTAGAAAATTGTAACAAATAGCTCCATGGAAGAATAGCTTACAGCAATGTAAAGTAATACAATGATATATAGACAGACACTTTTAAATAAACCTCAATGCAGATATATTAAGGTAATGTTTGTCTTTAAGATAGATATAAATGTATGTGTGTGTGCGTATGTATGTATGCATGTGAAAATGTGCAAACTTGGAGAAAAATGTAGTATTACATTGTTGCGGACGATAATTATACATATTAGCTTGAACAAAATGCAAGACAAACCTTCGGGCGCTCTATCAGTAATCAATCTTCTTTTTTATATTTATTTTTGCTCGTCAAAATATTAACAATATCGAAACGAACACTCAGGCACACACAGGGTATATATATATATATATATATATATATGCATAGAGAGTGAAAGAGCAATGGTCACGTGTCAGGTAAGGATTGATAAATCGACTGGTTTAGACCTTTTCCTGAACGAAACGACCATTTGAAATGTCTGAAAGAGATGAACGCAGACAAATCTGAAAAAGAAGCAGACAGAGAAAAAGATACATGCCGCTGCGTATAATATATATATATATATATATATATATATATATATATGGCAACAGACCAGACAGAAGTATAGAGACTAGACAAACAAACCAAATGATAGTTAAAAGTATAAATAATCTTCTGATTCCAGACATTGCAAGATTTAATAAAAGAGTCTGAATTCTGAAGGTGAAACTACTTTATGTAACGTCCTCAATTCCTTTCGTTGTTTCCTTCCATTCTTCATTAATTTCTTGTTTTTTTTCTTTCTTTTGTATATTTTTCTATTATTCTTTCGTTTACTTTTGTTGTATTATTTTCTTTACTTATTGTTGTAAGGTATTTTTCTTCTTCCTTCCGTATTGCAGTTAATGTTACTTCGAATACTTGACTGGCAATATTCCATACAGTCGTCTGTATCTTTTTCCAGCGAATATCAGGAATGTTTGCGCTATTTTTAATCCTTTATCTTTTTTTTCCGAAAAATTGCCCCATTCAGATACTTTGTTTTTGAATCCGTTTTTCTTATTTCATTTTTACAATTTTTTTCTTTATCCTTTGTTTTTTTCTTCTGGCTTACTTCCTCCTTTTCTTCGTCTTTCATCAAACGATGATGTCGATAAAGAAACGAAAGAAACATCAGGAAACTTACCATACGGATGTTCAACAGGAACTAATAATATACATTACGCGATTTGAGAACTCCTTTGGCTGTGTTCTTGAGAACACTGGTGTTATACAACGAGAAAATACATCTAACTATATTATTAGCTACTGTATATATATATATATATATACACACACACACACATATCTATACATATATATATATATATATATATATATATATATATATATATATATATATATATATATATATATATATATATATATATATACATATATATATATATATATATATTCGTGATTGTATGGTAAGAAGATAGTTTCCCAACGACACAGTTATCGGTACCGTCCCACTGCGTAGCACCTTCGACAAGTTTTACCTTCCATATTCCTGGACCGACCAAGCCTTGCGAGTGGGTTTGAAAGACGGAAACTGAAATATATATATATGTGTGTGTGTGTTTGTGAATGTGTCTGTGTCTTCCTGTCGTGGTTCGGCAAAAAGAGAACGATAGATTAAGTACCACACTTTAAAACAAATCTACCACGGTCTAATGGCTAAAACAATAATAAGCGTATGTACGTGTTCATACATGCACACATACATGCACACATACATACATACATACATACATACATGCATGCATGCATGTTCTCTTCTGTGATTATTTCAGTTCTTCCTCTGGCGAAGCAGCTTATTTTTAACAAAGATACAGAGCTGCATCGTCGCAATGCAGAGAGCAAGAATAAAGTCATAATTCCAACTTCAGTAAAGTCTTGCATATTTTTATTCTTCCACTTACAGTTTGTTATTTGTATCTTGCCTAGCTTATTCGGATTGTCGCTTTGTTATTTAGTTGCAAGACCAAATGCACCAATTACATTGTCCTAAACGTGAATTTATAATCTGGATACAGAATCTGGAGGTTTCGGGGCAGCTGTCCGTATTTATTCACTTTCTCTTTGATGTGTAGAGTTATTCACAAAAGCAAAAAAAAGCTGGCGTCTATGACGGTACATTTATCTTCTTCTCTGTTCAAGAAAACAATATCCAGCCTAATGTGTCTGTATTTATGCTTGTGTTTTACATGGAATTTTAGGATGTAAACCTCAGTTCGTGACGAAATAATCTTCAATATATTATAAGGTATAACAATTAAGTGCTGTTGTCACCTTGCATTCGCAAGGTTTACGTGTCATAGTATGCAAGTTACGTAAATTCTGGTTGCATATGAAACTTATTTTCAGTTGAAAATTTTTCCGAAGTTAAGCAGTTTCTAATGGAATGAAATACATTCCTGAAGCATGCAGGTACCACTTGATCCGGAAATAGAACTCTTGTCTTTACGATCTTGACTTCAGCAGACTAGATTGGTTTACTATCAAGTTTCTGGTGCATAACATTCAAGGTTACGTTCTTGGAGTCCAAGAGCAAGAAATCTACAGAAAATCCATTACATGATCCACCCACGAGATTTGTAAGTAACAAGAAAAATTGCATAATATTAGACACACTACTAACGAGTGCGAGAGAGGAAGAGGGAGATTTGTGTGTGTGTGTGTGTGTGTGTGTGTGTGTGTGTGTGTGTGTGTGTGTGTGTGTGTGTGTGTGTGTGTGTGTGTGTGTTTCCTCGTAAATCTACCTCCACACGTATTGCGTAATAAACAAAGAAATCTGAGATAAACTAGTTTGAAATTAATAGCTAATACACACAAATATTTTGAGACTGGTCTTTAAAACCAAATGTGGATGTATCTAGAGATATAATATTCTAGCCAAGATAGATTTGGCGTTTTTATTTTGAGCTATATATATATATATATATATATATATATATATATATATATATATATATATATATATATAACGAAAGTCTGCTGCAACTTGGTGCCAATATGGTAAGAATATACAAAAGGTTGTTCATCAAATATCCACTGGTGTAGAATGTCAGCATCTGGAATCCCAAAACACATTTTCAATAATATATCCGCTATTCTTGAAAGGGTCAAGTAAGTACAGGATGGCTCCGATCAAAGTATGGCTAAAACTGTATTCTGCAGAAAAAATTCATCTCCATACTTTGTTGCAGATTATTACCATAAATTGGGCGATATCGGAGCACAAATATGCAGAATATCTTGCCAAGAAAAGGTAAAGATTTGCATTAAAGATAACAAAAGCAACCAGTCCAACGCAGAATTTTCCTTTACATCTTTGCATTCCTTGAGTGGGGTAAAACAGAAAGCACACAAACATACACACATACTTACACATACATAGAAACGCATACATACGAAGTCGAGTAGATATGCATTTACATCCACAAATATAAATACATGCACGCAGACATACGTACATTCGTAGTGAAAAGCCTCAGTTTCGTACACGCAATGCCATCCAAACATACAGACACATATACATACACATATACATACATGCGTACTTACATGCAGACATAACGGAAAACGTTCACTTTCATACCAACCACGACGAACATGTTTGAACTCACACACATTCTCTCTCTCTTTCTCTCTCTCTCTCTCTCTCTCTCTCTCTCACTCTCTCTCACACACACACACACACACACACACACACACAGGGATACATACAGGTGATCAGAAAAATGTATATCTATTTGATAGAAGAAGAGCAGAAGATGAAAAATGCTACAATCTACATTTTGGGGAACTTTGAAAAGCCAATAACTGGTTGCTATTGGACCTAATTACCTTCCCACCAGTGTTCCAATATTATTGCTTTTGTAAAATAGTCAATAGGTGTCTTAGCATTATTTCCAACGCTTAATCTAGTGCTTAATCTATTAATGCCTGTCTGCTTTTTCTAATTTAGTGTATTTGAAAGATATATAACAGCCAGACCTACAGAGACGGAATTCTAAATCAACCAATACCATTACACATTTTTTGTGCGTTTGCGAGTTTATTTTTCATTTTTGTTTGTACTATTTTGCCACAGACGATAGTTAAAAGAAAGTCAAACGAGATTTTCGACTATTCCTATATTAATGCCTGTCTGATACCGTCTTTCTAATTAGAATAATAGCATCTACCACTATGCTCGATACATTATAATCTTATTTCCAACGATTAAGCGCTCCATAACTTTCTTAATGCCTTAACTTCCTGTTCAAAATTAAGTTTTATGTTCCGCCTATAATTATAGAATATTACTAGAATATTGTTCAACAACAAATTACATTAATTATTGTGTAAATCATTTAATTGCAACTATGATAGAATTATACGTTATCACCTTACTTCTTCTCATGTCAATTAACCAGTTCCCATATATAATCCTCCGTTTTGCCATACATAACAAAAATAATAATGAGATTTCTTAGAGCGACAAGCTGACAAAATCTTTAGCAAGTCGGGCATAAATGCTTAACGATATTTCCTCCTTTTCGTTCTGAGTTTAAAAAAATCCGCCGAAGTCCACTTTGCCTTCCATCCTTTCTGGGTCGATAGAATATGTACCAGTTGAATACTGGGTCGATATAATCGATTTATCCCATTCGTTGATATTGCTGGCCTTGTATTAAAATTAGTAACCAATAACAATATTTCCTTTATGCTTAGATATTAACATCTTTAAAAACCAACATATAAGTTCCAACACAGATGTATTTAATGTAATACCGTCTTTTAATTTAATAACCTTCCGACAGAATTTTCCACAGACAATCAAATTATTTCTTATAATGTTCCTCGTCATTTCTTCTGAAAAATAAATGGACGATTCTCCAGCATGACCACCGCCACATGGCTGAAACGAGTAAAAGAGTAACTCTAACGTATATATTAAACGCTACGTGGCTTGAAAGAATATTTCGAAATACTGAAAGCCCTCTTATTACTAGACCTGTACAAATGAAGAACTTAAACGAAACTTAGAAAAGCCTAACCAGCTGAGAAGATCTCGTACACATTTCCTTACAGCTTATCTTTTATATGATAGTAAACAATAGACCAAATTGTTTTTATTGATTTGCACACATCTGCCAATAATATTAACCAATTTTAAAGAAAACGAATTTGTTTATCTGCATATTAAACCCTTTTGTTCTATGATATCTGTTATATTCCTACATTCCCTAGATAATTTATATTTGGCCTTCTTAAAAGAAAAAATTAATCCTTTAGCCATGATCGTATTACAAATACGAACTAACGCGTATCATGTTGTTGCTCCAAATGAGACCATCCAAGAAGCATCAACGAAATTAGAGGAATAATCGAAAGGAAAGTGTTCTACCTCGGGTCAGTTTTAGGTAAGGACTAAGTTTGAATCTTTGGGGATAAGCGAGTAAAAGTTTAGAGTATCCACCATGTGGATGCAACACAAAGAGAGTCACTTATTGTTAAATTGAAGTGACATCCGGTAGACAATCGTCCAGTTCCTTGTGGAATTGTCAACGCCGAAATGTATCTGTGTGTGTGTGTGTGTGTGTGTTAATAGTGAGTGAGAGAGAGAGTGAGTTTTAATTCACAAACGAGAGGCAAAGTATTCTGCACAGAACGAGGAAAATATAGTGTAAATCAATTATTGCCGTCCTGTAGTTGCTTCGCTGGCACTCTTCGTTTCAAGAGTATCACTGTTGTAAGTATGAGTCCCTCACAACGAGTGTTGTCTCAACAATACAATACTCTCATACACATTGAGAAAGAGCAAAGTACGTACATGCATAATATATGTACACACACACACACACACACACACACACACACACACACACACACACACACACACACACACACACACACACACACACATATATATATATATATATATATATATATATATATATATATATATATATATATATATATGCGTTAAATGCAGAAGCGGCGAATGTGAGAATTCTGTAAATAATGTTATAAGCTTAACTGATCACCTTGTATTGACTAAAGAAAATAGTTTAATATCGGGGCATATATATATATATATATATATATATATATATATATATATTCACGCAGATATATATACATACATACGTACACTCGTGCTTTGATACATGCATGCAGATATTCATCGTTTATATATATATATATATATATAATACGCGCACGCGCACATATCAGCACATACACCCCCCCACACACACACACACATATACAAACATACACACGCACTGTTTGTTGTGTCTATTATATATTATTTACCTACTTTCCCCTATATTTTTTCTGCTCTTTCAATCACTTTTACTCTTTCAATTCTCTAATTCAAATCGATTTCTCAGACTATCAGGATATTCTAAAGTTATTAGCCATTTACAAGATTGAAATCTGCAGTTCTGGGATTTTCTTAAAGCATTTGTTTTTGGCTAGGTTTTTGTGGAAAATTTCTTTTATTTCAAACATATTTATTTTTGTTATTTGTTGGTATTGTATGGAGTTTTTTTTTTCTTTTGTTGTTGTTATGGGAAGTTATCGATCTCAAACTTGCTACAATCTTCCGGTTTTGATAAATGCGTTATTGTGCTTTTTGCTCATATTTTCTTTCTTTCTGTTTTTTTTTTCTTTTTACTATTATTGTGCATAAGTGCTATGCTAAGAGTATTGTAAGCAACAACTACAGTAATTTTGCGATTCCGAACAATTTGCTTGTATCTTCTTTTTCTGTTTTCCTTACTCTCCTTTCTATCTACATTTTCCTCCCCCTCTCTTTCTCTCTCTTACTTCTCTCTCCCTCTCGATAAACATATACACACTCATGCACACACACTCTAATTTACATATGACTATATATTTGTACAAGCTATTTATAAATGATGAATAGACATACTTCTGTAGATGTCTATGCATATCTACGTGTATATATATATGGGTGTGTCTGTGTGTGTGTGTGTGTGTGTGTTCGCATATATGTTTATATTATGCATATATATATATACAAACATGTATTGCTTACATATACACTCACATTTATGCATACCATACTGACCAAATTTCTGCAACTGGAATCGTTTCATTCACATTATTTACATTTGACGGATATTTGTCCTCATCTTGTTTGTTGCTAACACAGTATTGCGGCAGATATACCCTCCAGCCTTCATTAGGTGTCTTGGGGAAATTTCGAACCTGGGCCCTCATTCCTAAGGCATATGGGGTAGTGGTTAACAGCGCGG
>NC_142946.1:41435659-41443159 GCF_046866305.1 Octopus bimaculoides
ACCGGGGCGCTTGAGGAGAATTAACCTAACTATTTTGACAGGAATATATCAAAGTCATAGCCACGCTCTGCTCCGTCTCCAATAATATATACTCACAACATATATCGAATCTGCAGGGCCTTATTCGTCGGCGAATCACGCTATCGGCAAACAGAGCGGTTACTGGAATAAAAACGCAACGTTCTTTAAAGACCCATCCCCAGCTAATCACTATCACCATCCTCCATCGAATACAAAGAGAAGTTCCACATATTTAACCTCAGAACATTCGCCCCAGTAGGTTTACAGTCCCATCTTCATTTCAGTCTATGGCAAGCTTTACCTATGTGCCTTATAAGGAATGTTACTCCACGAATGTTTTAATTTATTGTTATTTATTTTTTGTTGTTCCATTCGTTGTGCGCATACACAGAATAGGGATGAGAGTGTATGCACGAGTGCGTGTGTGTCTGCGAGCGTGTTGGTGTCAGACTTCGTAGATGTTGCAATATATATATATATATATATATATATATATATATATATATATATATATATACAAGAATAAGAAGCAACTCAATGCTAATCCCTGTATATTTATGATTATATATATATATATATATGTATATATATATATATATATATATATATATATATACAAGAATAAGAAGCAACTCAATGCTAATCCCTGTATATTTATGATTATATATATATATATATATATATGTATGTATATATATATATATATATATATATATATATATATGCATACATACATACATCTGTGTGCCAAAGTCTACGGATGACCCACTGCATTTTTATGGTTTTCGTTGCAATACGTATGCACATGTATATATACAAATTACTAGAGAGACAGGATGTTAACAGAAGTATCACAAGTATTCAAGGGCCTAGAGTTTCATGTGGTAGCACTTACGAAATTTATCAAACTCATCATATATATATATATATATATATATATATATATATATATATATACACGTGCACACACAGAGACACACACGATAGATTTCTTTTAATTTCTCTCTACCAAATCTACTCACAATGTTTAGGCTCACCAGAGCTTACAGCATGACGCTTGAATAAGATGTCACACAGTGGAACTGAATGAAAAACCCCTGAATGAAGAACATAATTTTTGCCTGCACGTATATAGACACAGACAGACAGATAGATATTGACAGACAGATAGATATTGACAGACAGACAGATAAATAGATAGATATATGTAGCGTACATAGGTATGTACGTATATACATAAAAACGTCTTGGAGCTCCTAAATCATATGTCAGGGAAA
Organism: Octopus bimaculoides; assembly: GCF_046866305.1. Classification (NCBI taxonomy): domain Eukaryota; kingdom Metazoa; phylum Mollusca; class Cephalopoda; order Octopoda; family Octopodidae; genus Octopus; species Octopus bimaculoides. Next base: position 41,436,958 of record NC_142946.1, read on the forward strand.
TAATCAACGTAGTATAATTATCGGAGTGTAATTAAAGTCTGTAACATTTTGACACGAGTTTATCGATTCAGCGGTTTTCTCTGAACAATATATCATTTTGTAACCGCAGTTCTTCATTCTAATTAGCATATATAGCGGCAAATAAACAGTAAATTGTATTACTAATTATCATATATTAGGACATTTGTATTTCTGTTATCTTATTTGAGGCTTCAGGAAATCGAATTGGAAATAAGAATTTTAATTTAGAGTCTAAGAAAATGTGTGTTGCGTTAGAGAATTGGAGCAAAAGGACAAGAAACGGAGATATAACGTTTTGGAGAAACGCTAGAGCGTTAATTTGGTATATATATATATATATATATAATATACATATAAGTCTTTATATAAACATTTATGAAAATATATATATATCATACTTATATTTACGTGTGTATATAGAGATGTTTACAAGTGTAGGTATATATATAATATATATAAAGCTCGATTATATACATATATATATATATATATATATACACACATATATATCTATTATTCTTTACACACACACACACACATGCACACACACACACACACACACACACACACACATATATATATATCGTTTGGATAAAATGGATAAAATTCCAAAAGTGAAAGCTCTCGTTTCATATGATAGTTGAAAAAGGTCTCTTCATGCAGTAAATTAATGGAACATTAAAAGACACTCAAATTCCAGCGCTGGACTGTGTGGCTGCGTATGCATTAAATGTATTTTCGCCACGTCCTCGTTTCTCCGTTTCAGACAGCCATTAACATATGCGCACGCATGTATTTATGCGTGTGCTTGTGTGGGTTTTTATATAACATATAAAGTAATTTTATATATCTCAGTATGTGTCTCTGTTTTTGTTTCGATGTTATTTCTTTCACGTATTTGTGTGTGTAGTTAACTGGTGTCTCACACAGCACTAGTTACACCAGCGGAGATGGCATGCTTTCTGGGGCGCCTTAAAAATCCAGGGGACTGCAATGCAAGAAGTAGTACAGAATGTGGCAGAAGAAAAGTTACCAGGAATCATGATCCACTGCAGCTGGAGCACTTCACAGTTTGAAGAGCTAAGAGCCAAAACACTTTCATGGCTTGGATTTCTGCTCCGAAGTCATTCTTCTGCCCAGCTCTTCATAGACATTCTCATAAGTTATAGACGTACCAACTTGATATATTGATACAAACACACACACACACACACAACACACATACATACACACATACATACATACATACATACATACATACACGTAAACACACTCATATATATATATATATATATATATATATATATATATATATATATATATATACACACACACACCAACTCGGTATGTAGGTAGGTAGATAGATAGATAGATAGATAGATAGATAGAAGGTAATGGCGAAATTCTGCTGACTCTTTCGACACAACTTTTTCTTACTCTTTCCTCCTGCATCTAGCAGCTCACCTGTGACGGACCGGCGTCCCGTCCATGTGGGGGACTTCTACGCCAATGAAACTGGGAAACCGACCCTTATGAGCTAGGCATGGCCCGAGAAGGAACAAACAACAACATACCAAAGAGAGAGAGAGAGAAGAGCGCGAATTGAAATATTGCCGTGAATGACTACAAAAAAAAAACACACGGAAGATTCACACACAAAAATTATAACTGCTGTCTTCTCATCAGTTATCGTCCAAACTCATATTTTCTGATATTTTCACGCAATCAACAATAATAGTGTGTGTGTGTGTGTGTGTGTGTGTGTGTGTGTGTGTGTGTGTGTGTGTGTGTGTGTGTGTGTGTGTGTGTGTGTGTGTGTGACGTCAACACCGAAAAGCTGGTGGGAGTAACCGAGCGAACCTAAATGACAGTGACAAAGATTAACAAACCACCCAAATACAAATACACACATAAAATAAAGACCTTAGAACTATGATACACACACACATAAGAAAATGTCGGAATTCTACAAACACGTAGAGGCATAGATACCCGCATCGTACAGTTTACTTTTCGATTTGCTGTGTATGTAGTCACCTCTGTGACGGAAGTATTTGTTCAGAAACCAAACAGCTGAATATACGCACACATCAATAATCTCTCTCGAGGCTCGCGCTTATCATCAATGTTGACTCAAGGAAACACACACATTTGCGCGTTCGTGCATGCATACACAGATGGAGAGATAAGAGCATGTGTGTGTGTATATATATATATATATATATATATATATATATATATATATGCATTTGTGCGCTTATACTTGCATCTGTATGTATGTAAAAGATATGTCTATCATGTCCATTAATATATTGTGTGGATGTGCGTGAGTTTGTATGTTAGTCTGTGTGTATAGACGTGTATGTATATCTAAACGTATCTATGTTCATTTTCGTGTGTGTGTGTGTGTGTGTGTGTGTGTGTACTTGCATACATATATAAACCGATCGATTGAAACAGGAGATATCACAAGGAAACGAATAACCTGCCTGATGTTGATGAAGATGATGACGACGAGGAGGAGAAGGCGGAGGAGGACAGTGATGGGGATTGTCAACATCATTTTCCCAAAACAACAGCAATAACAAAACCGCAAAGACCCGTCCTTTTCTTTCCATGACGTGATTTTTTTGTGACGTGATTTTCAACCTCCCTTTCATTGCACTGCTATCATATACAAGTATATTCAGATGGATTTAACGAGTGTTAGTCTCTTTTCACCATGAAATATGGTCAAACATTTGAAGCTCAATTCAAATAAACTCCTGGATTAAATTGCTTAGTTACTGAAATAGTTTGGCAGGCATTTGTATATTTTCCATCCTTGTCCTCTTATGTCAAACATGATACAGATTATGTATACATGAAAACAAGAGTTTACAGCTACTTGAGTGAAAGGGTGTGTTCGGTGTGGGCTGTACACTTAACGGAATATGTTATTGGAATCTTCAAGTATTCGTATCTTTTCAGTTATTCTACTTTGTTCTCGTACCTGGTTGTGTGAGATAGGATACGGGATTAAATATATACGTAAATATCAAGTTTCCTACTGGTGTGGTTGAGTTCTTGCCGCATTGTACTCGCTGATAATGGAATGTAACGTTAAGCGTTTTGAGCCGTTGGCAAAAATATGGTACATTGAGGTGCTAGAAATAAAAGCCAAATACCCTCCAAAGCACACTTCAAATCACGCCCTATTCTTTTGGACAAAAGCTGACCTTCCGTTTTATAAGGTAGACGTCATAGACCAACATACAAGATCGAGATATAAGGGCTATGCATGTGATCATGGGACATTTGGACCAGATATAGATAACACACTTCCGGAAAATACAATGTTCTTCTATGTATTTACGTATATTGAACTTCGAAGTCTCTGTGAACGTTTTGCTTGTAAATGTTTAACAATTATGTATTATATTTAAAACTATTGAATAATCTTTCAGTCTAAGTTTAAATTATTTTTGTATATATATCTTGATATATAGATAATTGCTTGGTGTGTGTAACAGAATGCCATCGATGTCAGTTCGGAGAAACTGTGCAATAGTGTCGTTATCGTGAAAAACAGCCAAAAGATAAGCTGGAAATAGAAAATGAAAAAGAAATATCCGAAACGGATCCAGGCTGAATAATCCAGGTGTTAGATGAAACATGTGTAGATAGAAGGGTTGGGCAAAAAGTAAAACAGAGAAAGGAAAAAAATTTGAGTGGGAAATAGTGAACGAGAAAGAAAAGATGAGGAGAGGGCGTCTGTCTTTGTCTCTCACGATTTCCTTGTATATGTTTATCCGTGGTAGATAACACAGGTAGATTGCGAAGGAGAGAGAGAGAGAGAGAGAGAGAGAGAGAGCATGCACCAATTCCGGAAGATAAGAAAAGGGAGTGGGAGAAGATAGAAGAGAAAGAGAGACCCACATCAAAGATATAAAAAGAGAATTGAGTGGAGGAAGCAACAGTAAGAGATGGAATGGGAGGGGGAAAAATTGATAAATAAAAAAGAGAAAGGAAGACTGAGAGAGTGACACGTAGAAGGAAGCTGACGATAGCAAGGAGGAGAAGAGAAAGTTTGAGAGGGAGAAATGGAATGAAAGTGAGTGGCTGAGAGAAACTGGTTAAGATTGAGTGATAATTAATAAAGAATGAAATTTTAAACAAGAGACAATGAAGCAGAGGAGGAAAGACAAGATGACTAAGAAGACAGAAAAAAGTGTGTGAGAGAGAGAGGGAGGGAGAGAGAGAGAGAGGAGTGTGAATAAGTAAATTGTAAATGAATGAATAACAACGATTAAAGCCTGATGTGGTGTGTAAGAGAAGTGTAAACGCAGCACATTTAGTTCTTTGAATTATAGCTGCAGGTCGAATAATTATGATCAAAGGCGTTCCTGCCATGGACACCATGTTTTTGTTTTAGAAGCATTTCGAACTAAACTTTTTTTTTTTAGAATTACGATTAGGGTGTTTAGTACCTACTCCTAGCTGGTCGAGCCGCTAGGAAAAAACCTCCCCTATTTTCGTCTTTTTTTTTTTTTTTTTTTAAGCATTCGCTGTTTCCTGTTTATCCCGGATGGTGGAGATGTGATGATAGGTGCTCAATGTGTAAAAGAACTCAGTAAATAAATGTGGAGTGACAGACAGAGTGGGGGGTGGTATGTTGTTGTTAATGATGGCACTGTTTAGTCTTCAGCTCCAGGTTAAACTCAAATCTGCAGATTTGTGATCAAAGGACTTTCCAGCTATGATCTGACACCGTTTTGTTTTCAGCCACAATATACCTACACTATTCAACGTGTAACTTTTTAGTATAAGAGGCTGTGATTTGAAGCAGATGTGGCTTCCAAAGTATTTGAACCGCAGAAGAGCTGCTTCCCTGTTTGGGATAAAGTCTCCCGCTGGTTAAATAGAGAGATACCGAAGCGATAGAGAAGAGATGAATGAAACTGCGAGGAAGGTTTAGCAAAACGAAAGTGAAAGTAAAAACTAGACTGTTAAAAGTGGCAGACTTGTTTAATATGTAAAGCACTTGTTGACATGAAAGTCATGTGAACAAACGACGTGCTAAAAGTATGTCGGGAATCAATAATGTTAGGCAGGCTCGGTGTTCATTTCTTTCGTCTCGTACTTCAGAGATCAATTAATTGATCGATACCTTTAGGTACCAGAAAGAAATTCGTTTACAGCCAGCAACACACGCACACATGCATTCATACATATACATAATATACACACACATCTCAGATTGTCTTGCAGATACGTACGCAGCCATATATATATATATATGTGTGTGTGTGTACATATCTATGTATGTGTGCATATATACATGCGCTTGTACATAATCACACCGACATAAGATACTCGCGCATACGCACCTATTCATATGTACAAATGTATATATATACACATATATACATATGTTTGCGCATGCATATATATATATATATATATATCAGCTCATGGGGGTGGGTATCCTGGAGGGGGACAGAAAGCAAGAAAGACAAGAGATAGCAGTTGGGGAGTAGATAAAGAGTCATAGGTTGATAATTTAATACCAGTTACATTTATATCAGAAGTAAAATGATATCTTCCCGAGCACTTGATTCTGAGTTCGATTTCACAGCACGGCACCTCGTGTTATCTAATATTGTCACCTCGTGTTATCTATTATTATTATTATTATTATTATTCCGCCGAGGTCGACTTTGCCCTTCCTCCTCCTTTCGGGGTCAATAAAATAAGTACCAGTTACTCACTAGGGTCAATGTAATCGATTTAATCCCTTTGTCTGTCCTTGTTTGTCACCTCTGTTTAGCCCCCTGTGGGCAATAAAGAAATAAATAATTATTATTATTATTATTTATTCTCTTTGTACTTTTATCTTTTCGGAGTTCATAAAACAAGCATTAGTCAAACTAATCGGCTTACACCTTCCCTAAAATTGCTGGCCTTGTGCCAAAATTATAAACCATCATCATCATTATTATTATTATTATTAAGACGGTGAGCTAGAAGAATCGATAACACGCCGGTCGAAATGCTTAGCGGTATTTCGGCCGTCACTGCATTCTGTGTTCAAATTCCACCGAGGTCGACTTTGCCTTTCATCCTTTGGGAGTGGATAAAATGAGTACCAGTTACGCACTGGAGTCGATATAATCGACTAGCCCCCTTCCCCCACCAACGT
>NC_142946.1:41445659-41455659 GCF_046866305.1 Octopus bimaculoides
AAGACACGTGCCCGAGGTGCGACGCAGTGGGACTAAACACGGAACCACGTGGCTGGGAAGAAAACAACTTACCACACAGCCACTCCGGGGGGCGGTCTTGGGGGTGAAGAATTTCACGCGCGCAAAATTATATATTTGCTTGTATGCTAAAGTTTACTCTGAGGTATGCCAAAATGAATTAACCGCCACTGGGTTCGTCAATTAAAGAAATTAAGTAAATTCATGAATTTTACTATGTGCACGAGACAATGGTAAATATCTTCAATGTTTGCTATAGTACTTCATCACTTCAGTGTGGACAGGAAGACATATTTTCGACTGTTGTTTCTGCTACGTGAATTACTGATATGCTGGCAGTGGGTAAATTCCGGGATCACTTTTACTACGGGGTATAACAAAACTTATCCTCTTTGTAGGCTTTTCATCTTTTAATCTTCTATTTGATTCTACATTTATATATAAAATTGAAGTTTTCATAAGAGGCCAGCCATATAAGTCGGTAGGTGGTGGACATACACACTTGTGTGTGTGTGTGTGTATATATATATATATATATATACTCTTACGAATACATGTTTTAGTGGGTGTGTAAATATATTCTTGTCTAAAGTATATACTCGTAAAAAATTGCCTGAATGCATGTATAAATAGCTGGTGACATACACACACACACACACACACACACAGACACACACACACACACACACACACACACACACACACACACACACACACACATATATATATATATATATATATATATATATATATATATATATATATATATATATAAGCATACGCACACATACATATACACGTGTGTTTATGTGCTTGTTTCTGCGTAAACAATTGTTTTATTTGGGAATGTATCCATGAGTTAGCAAATATGCGTGTGAATATTGATGTAAGAATGAGAAATATAGTCTCTAATTGTGTGCACGTCTTTTTAAAGTCTTTGTTTGTGTGTATTTGTGTGTGCGTGTGTGTGTGTGTGTGTGTGGTTTAGTGTATGCGTGGGGGCGGGGGTGATAGTGTTTGTTAGGATCGATATTTTTTTATTTCACTGCAGTGTAGACAAATATGGTGCAATGGTATAAGTTGATAACAGTGCCAGTGATATTGTGTAGCTTTGTTGTATGTGTATGTATGTATGTATAGAGAGAGAGTGGGGGAGGGGCTGAGAGATAGACAGGCAGACAGATAGACAGACAGACAGACATAGATACAAAGAGAGCGAGAAATTTTGACAGATACATTTACACACATACTTGGAGAGAGAGAGAGAGAGAGAGAGAGAGAGAGAGAGAGAGAGAGAGAGAGATACACATGTGTGTGTGTGTATATATATATATATATGCACGTGCACGTGTGCATGTTTTCATTTCCCTCCCCCTCCTCGCTCTTGTTTAGGTGAGTGTGTATAGGAAAGAGAAATTGGCAGATAGATATATGGACGTGTATGTTGGTAGGTAGATGGGGAGTTGAGACACGTTTATGTAATGTTTGTGCAGGTTTGTAGGCTGGTCGGATGGTTGGTTGGCGGGTTGGCTGGCTGGCTGGCTGGTTGGTTTCTTTGTAGATAGATAATTGGATAGGTAAGCAGCTAGATAAGGAGTGAGGGTGGAAATGAGGTCGCCTGTATATTACTCATATGTAGAAGCAGGCATACGAGTCCAGAGCGATAGTGTGAGGAAGAAAGAATGAAAGGAAGGTAGAAGGAAAACATGAGAAAAGAACAGGCAATAGGAAATAATGGATGCCAGTGAAAGAGAGACATAGAAAGACAACCTGAGAGAGACATGGAAGGAGAAATCTTATGTAAGCAGCTTAAAATCCAAGAAACTGCGTAGTAAGAGTAGTAACCGTGATGAGTGTTAAATTTAATGCGAGGAAACAAGAGATACTTCTGTGAAGAAGTCTTAATTTGAAACCGTTTCCAAATTCTACTCTCTGAAACACAGCAGTCAATTAGAATCAGATGTCCAAGTCATACATCAGTTCTTCACTTAACAACAGATTTGCTAGTTCTTACCTTCCTACACATCTACCTGGCTACCTACATCACTACCTACCTACCTCTCTATCTCTCTACCTGCCTGCCTACCTATCTATTTAGCGCTCTACGGATGTACCGGCATACATATCTATAGAATTTCCTCTTACGTTATCTTATCTATTTATCTATATTTATGCCTGGCTTTCAATTTAAATTTCTGACTCATTTCTCACAGCTTCTTTCGTTCACACTTTCCGTTTTCTTGGAAACGTCGTTTATAACTGACTACCTCATATACTTTTCCATCTATCGAAATATTCAGAAGTGTTTCTATTTAAATGCAGCTTTCTAGTCGCAATTAATAAAAAGTTTCGACTGTATAGTAATAGCAATGCACCTTAATAGATACTGGCGCCAATTTACATAGAAATATTATTGCAGAAAGATGCAGAAACATAGCAGGGATTTCGAGAAAATGTCAATTTTTTATTATTTGTCGCGGAACTTTAGTAAGTACTTGTGTAATGTATGAATAATAATGGTCGAGTTTTATACGACATTCGGTCGTAACGACAGCACTATTGAAGTTTGGCTGAACTAATACCAGTCAATGAGTTTTCGTTGTTGAGATCAGTAAATTCAATTGACCTGAGGAATAAATAGTCTAACTTTTCTGGTACTTCATATCTCACGCCTTCAGATGGAACGCAATACGGGAAATATCAAATGTCATTTATACACACAAACACACACACATATATATACCCAGACTCAAACGTATATATATACACATATACACACAAGCACACACAGATATACATATATATATATATATATATATATATATATATAAAAGATATATATATACACACCCACATACACACATATACACACAGATACACACACATACACACACACACACACATATATATATATATATATATATATATATATATATATATATATATATATATATATATGTATATATATATATTTATATATAAAAGATAATAAGAGTGAAAAAACTACAGAAGGCTTGTGTTACTTGGTTAAAGTATATTTTTTAATTATGTCAGAAAAATGTTAGAAAAATGTTATAAAATCGTTTTGGTATATAAACATTGTATTTTGAGAAATAACCGGTTTCGTGTTGTCTTTTCAAATTTCTCTACTTCATTGTGTCGTGTTCACTCATATACCAAAAAGATTTTATAACATTTTTCTAACATTTTTCTAACATTTTTCTGACATAATTTAAATATATACTTTAACCAAGTAGCACAAGCCTTCTGTAGTTTTTTCACTCTTATCTTTTATACATCCAACCACGTGCTTTCACATACCAACTTTCTCACCTATATATATATATATATATATATATATATATATATATATATATATATATATATATATATATAAGAAGAGAACAAGGTGGGTTTAAAATTCACTACAGCTGTTTCGATATAATTTTATTGATGCATTCCTACGTTACGTCATAGCATAAATCCACCATCCACGGGTAAAATTTTAAACACCGCTTCGTAATAACACTGGTTTGCTTTGTTTGTTGATGTCAAAAATTTCGTCACATTTCTGCGCCCAAGTTTCGGTCAAAAATATTTTTTAATCATAATTTGATAGTTTACTTTTCAGATGTAGATTGTGTTTGTTTATATGATTAAATTTTACTGCTTGGGCATGGTTATTCAACTTTATTTAATCGGCATCCGGTGGGTCAGTGGTAACTGGAGCGCTAGCCGCTGTAAACATGTTCATTGTTGCTGTGAACTAACGGATGACTCGTTTAGTCCAGAATAAGACTGATGTTTCCAGCGGTAACTTATAATTACAGCACGGTACCTTCTTAAAAAATATAAAAAGCAAGCGCAATATCTACGTGACTGTACGACTGCTAAATATAACTGCTAAATGTTCATTAAATTCCTAGAGTCATAAAGATGGGAAGAGACATTAGATAATGTAGCCCTATTTAATATAGACATGATTGTGTGACTAAAAGATTTCCTGTGTAGTCAAGTGTTCGCATGTTTGATGTCAATATTTGACATCAACTGAGACGAATTGAGCATAACCTCGTTTCGATGGAAGCCGCATGATTGAACTCGGATAGACAGAGTTTGTGTGGAAGCCCTACGCTGGATTGTACCTGAATATTGCCTTACGACAATTCGGCTCGGAAACTGCATTAAGGACACATTTCTATGGTATATTCGGCCACTTACATTCAGTCAAACGCAAAGCCGAAAACTTTATCGTCCTAATCGGCGAAATATCCATCAGAAATTTCTGACAGACGAAACACTCATGAACGGAACGTCTTTACTTATAAATTTACTCTATTAACGCTGACCTGGTGATAAACTAATAAAGCTAAGCCGTTAAGCATTTGGGCTCAGTGGACACACAATTAGTATCAGCCGTTTAATATACATAGAGACTGTTTGTTCGGTACCAAATTGACTTGCTTATTCGTGCTTTCACTATTTTCAATAGATTGTGTCTATAGACATATTCTGTAGTCGTCTCAATTATTATAACGAACATTAGCAGAGAATACATTTACCAAAGTGGAAAAATAAAAAAAACAAAAAAAAACGAAACATTAATGAATTGGTAGAATATTCTATTAGAATCTTTGATAGTTGACATTTTTGTTCTTTTTTATTTTGTGATTTTTAGTTTTTCTTTTTCTTTCTTTTTTCGTTTTTGGTTTCTCTGGGAATCAGCTAACCAGATGATAGAATTATTAGCTCGAAATTCTATCAAATGAGAGATCAAGCTGATTGTTCTATTATCAGACGTTTCGGATTTTTTTTTATGTTTGCGTTTTTTTGTTTAATATTTTATTAGTTATATAAAATGATATAAGATAGACTTTCTTTCATAATTTTTTTTTTTCATTTTCTTCGGTGTGTGTTTGTGGGGGAGATTAGTCTCATTATTATTTTCGCCCATGTATTTTATGGGGTCTTTTTTTTTTTTGTTACTAGTGTGACATACTCATAAACAGTTACACACCTGTACTCGCACAATGATAGATAGATAGATAGATAGATAGATAGATAGATAGATGGTGGATTTCTGTCGATGGTCGATGAGGATTCAAATGTCTGATCTACTGAAATATCTACCCCTAAATAAATGTGAAAGTGAGTCTTCGAAAGACATGTTTTTACTCTTAACACAATTCCCTGGCAAATCACTTGAGAAGCTTCTATACATATTCTGTCCCTCCATTATCACTCGAAACGAATCGGTTCACTTGAGGCTATAGAAAATATTTACCCAAGACGCGACGCAATAAAACCGAGTCGGGGACATAGTTTTGCGAAGCGAACTTCTAAACTATTCGGCTATTTTGTGCTTAACACATTGGTACACGCATGCGCACACATGTACACATGCACGTGTGTAGCTGTGTGTGTTGTAATGATTGATAGTTGACCATAATATAGGAAAGATATGAGGTGTTAATTCATTCTGAAAGCAGATCAAATCTTATTTTTAACCAGAAGTGTTTTGAAGTTGATTGATGGGGTCTGTTACACAAATGGATCCTTATCTCAGTTATCCCTAGTTAAGAATTTTTATCAATCGTACTAAGTATAGTTTCCTTACGGGAGATTTTGCAGTGCTTATCCGTTCGGATCTGTTTCTAACATCGTATCTACGTTCATTATATTAGAGCGTCTTTATTAAAGACAAAGATACGTGTTTGTCAGATATTCATATAATATTTGTTTGGATGTTTCATTCTATCGATCGGCACCAGGCTACGGCAGAAATCTATTGTTAACTGTTTAGGTTTCACTGAATGGTGAAATATTTAATTTTAGTTCAACGTGAAATGTTTATTTAGTTATTTTTGGATCTATGCAATGTGAAACGTTTACTTATCATTTGAATTCTATACTTCTTCATCGCTGTGAAACGCTTGCTTATCCCTAACATTAAATGTGAAATGCTAGCATGCTTTTCAATGTGAAATGTTTACTTCTCATCCGCATTGAAATGTGGAGTTGGCATAAAATGTGATATACTTGCTTGTGGTTCAATATGAGACATATGCTTGTCATTTATTTAAACGTTTGATAGCAACTCACTGTGAAATGTTTGAGCTTCAATAAATGTGAATGTTTGTTTGTCCCTCACTGTGAAATGTTTACTTTTCATTCAATCTAAAACATTCAATTTTTATTCAATATAAAATATTCACACCTCATTCACTACCAAATGCATATTTTAATCCAAATCGGAAAATATTTAGTTTTAATTCAATGTGGAACGTTTACTGCTGATTAATTCTGAAAAATGCAGCTTTCATTGGACACAAAACCAAATTTCTCCATTACATTATATGCTTGATGATCGTTTTTATACCATATTTCTTTTTCTCTCCTCGTTGAATATGTAATCTTCTTCTGCCGTACTTGAGAGGATTCTAAGATATTAATTAAATCATGAAGCAAACAGAAAATCACTGATATTTTTCTTCCATTATGGATTTCACAAAGCTCTCAACTGTACATCCAGCAACACAATGTTTCCTTTTGTATATGTGTGTGTACGGTGTAAAATAGGGGACCTTTTCAACACTCGATGGCTATTAATTTATTACTAATACACTAATGAATTTAGAAGAAAATAAAACTTAGAATAAATGCAGGATTCCTATTATGAAGCCGTGCATCTTGCAACATAAGTTTCTTCATTTTTTTATGATTTATCAAGTTATTTTTGCGTTGTGTCATAATGCCTTTACATTGATAAATCTCGGTATTAGTCTTAGAGACAAAGCATCCTTACAGATCACCAATTGGGAAAGAATTCCCACAGTTCTGCAAGCATTTCCCTTCTTTTAAAGAAGTGTCATTTTCAACAGAATACCGACACGGTGTTCCCTCGTACACTTTGCAAATTTTTCCACTTTCCCTCCATCATTTTCAAGAATGATATACAAACGAGATGCTGCATCACACACGCCTATTGCAATGGTACTTCCTAAAACGTGCCGCAAGATTACACTAGATGGCTATTTACAATATAAACTCCCAATACACATTATATATGCGTAAATGGAAAATAAATTCCAGCAGACAAAAAGCGCTGTTCTTTTATTTTATTCATTTTTTCTATCCTACTCTTTTTTTCAAAAGCAAATTGATTATGATTGTCACAGATAAATGTATATGACTTCAGGGGTTATTATCTTTACAAACAACCACGAAGAGAGAGTTTGTATGCTGCTCTACAGGGTGTACATATATATAAATATATATATGTACATATATATAAATATATATATGTACATATATATATAAATATATATATGTACATATATATAAATATATATATGTACATATATATATAAATATATATATGTACATATATATAAATATATATATGTACATATATATAAATATATATATGTACATATATATAAATATATATATGTACATATATATATATATATATATATATATATATATATAATATATATATATATATATATATGAGAGAGAGATTATGTGTGCAAATGTTAAAGCTATGCTTGTATTCCTAGATACAGATATTTATATACACATACTAATACTAAGACACACACACGCCCATATAAATAAATGCAAATATATATATATATATATATATATATATATATATATATATATATATATATATATATATATATATATACAGAGAGAGAGAGAGAGCGAGAAGGGGAGGAAAGATTGTATAAATGAGTATGAATCGTATATGTAAGTGTTCGATATGCTTCTTTATATATACACAGAAACACACGCAGCCACACACAAATGCTTCCAACAATGCTGGATTCCGTTTGTCCGTAACAGACACACGGTTACATACATTCACACACATAAACATACATATATACACACTACTACTACATCTCTATATCTATTGGCCTGTCTGTATCTCTCTCTGCCTCACTCTCTCTCTCTCTCTCTCTCCAAACAATTCACTCACTCGTCTATTCTTATGTGTCTACTATTCTATAAATCAACGGACTTTTTTCTAGAGGAAAGGTCAAACTAGATAATGTACTCCTTGATACTCTTAGAAAGAATATATTTTGGATCATAGGTCTGCTTGAACAGGGTTCACTAGGGGCTAAATATTATTATCATCATCACCTTCAGCATCACCGCACCTAATAAAACCAACAATGACCACTACTCCCACAATTCCGTAGTCAACCCCACCGCCACTTCTACACCACAAACGAAACCACTTGTAATACCACAATGGCCACCACCTAGAACAGGCAAAAAAGCAACAAGCAAACAGACGAATATTGCTACTATTAAGTAACAATAATAATAATAATAATAATAATCCTTTCTACTATAGGCACAAGGTTTGAAATTGTGCGGAAAAGGAGAGTCTATTTCATCGAGACCAGTGTTTCAATGGTACTTAATTTATCGACCCTGAAAAGATGAAATGCACAGTCTCGACCTCGACGGAGTTTGAACCCCAATACTACTGTTCTGGAATCACTCCGATATTTTTTTGATCCGTAAGATATTACTGCGCGGTCTTATCTCATATCTCAACTTGCTGTCTTAAAATTGAGAAGTCATATAGTAACAGAGAGCATGAGACAAATTCTGAAGTTCTACAAGTATGTAGCTGATTTCCAATTATAGACCGAAATGTATTAGTTCTTATCGTAGCCAACAAATTTATCTTTAGAATGCGTTTAAGTAACCAGTAGACTTCCCATGTCCTCATAAAATTAAATTTAATTATTGCTTCATATAAAAATAAATTAAAAAATATTCTAATAAAAGTTTTCATAAAAGACGGTAAAATAGAGACATCAGGTTTATAAATATTCTTTCAAGATTAATTCTACCATACATAGTGCAAAAGTGTCAAAAATTTGATATTTAAAATTTAATATTTCACAAGCACTTTAGAAAGACTCGGCATATATTCACTTTTACGTTTTTTCCGTTTTATATTTTTCTTCATAGGTATTTTCACTATCGTTATTTATTTACTTCTACTTCGCTTATTCTTTTAATGAAGCAGCGTTATTTTAATGAACCATCCATTAAATAATTTAACACTAACTTAACTTTTCTATAATGTCTATTTTGGTTGTAGACTTGGCAACTTCTCATATTGAACATTTATCAATTGTATCCAATATTTCTTCAAAGACAAACCACTAACTTAATAGTGCGCTTCCCTCCATAACTTCAATTGTCGTACTTTCCACTGACATTCTTTAAATACAATCAATATCAAATATCAAAGCATCAAAGAGGTGCTCTCTCAATGGTCCTTCGACTTACTAGAAATAGCAACTAAATGACAGTAAAATCACCACCGTTTTAGCCCTTTGGCATTTAGACTATTCTGTATTTATATCCATTGTTTGAATTAATCGTGCATTATTTCATGACTCAAAGGCGGCTAGCTGGAAGAATCGTTAGCATGTTAGGCGAAATGCTTCGTTCTGAGTTCAAATTCCGCCGAGGTCGACTTTGCTTGTCATCCATTCGGGTCGATAAATTAAGTAACAGTTACGTACTGGAGTCGATCTAATCGACTGGCCCCCTCCTTCAAAATTTCGAGCCTTGTGCCTGGAGTAGAAAAGATTACATCATGGCTCGAAGCTATAGTCGAAGACACTCGCTCATGGTTCCACGCAGTGGGACGGAACCCAGAATCATGTAGTTGGGAAGCCACTCAGATATATGCGTGCGTGTGTGTGTGTGTGTGTGTGTATGTGAGCGTGTGCTCACGTGCACACCTATCAATTTACCTGTAGGTGTATTTCATATTATCATTTATGCTGTGCTCTAGTTCGAGTTAGACGTGTTGGTCACTCACAGTCATTTTATTATCCAAAATATAAACGTGTTCAGCGAGGGGCTAACAACAGCCTTCTATGCCAAAAAACAGATTTAAATTTAAAATAACCATTAAGTTAGCTGCAAGCTCTCAAGG
>NC_142946.1:41458159-41473159 GCF_046866305.1 Octopus bimaculoides
TATTTAGTTAATTATAAATGCATAACATCACAGAAGAATCGACGTAAGCTTAAATGATACTTTCTATTAAAGGCACAAGGCCTTGAGATTTTGTGGGAGGAGACAAGTCGATTACATCGACCCCAGTGTTTCATTGGTACTTACTTTATCGACTCCTAAAGGATGAAAGGCATGTGTGTGTATTTGTGTATACGCATGGGATTCATCAAAATGATGCAGACACCTCTGATAATAAATCAGTAAGGTTTAAAAATCGATTAAGACTGCTCGTCATTTATTATACAAGGGTGGTGTTCCAGCATGGCCACAGCCTTATGGCTGCAATGTATAAAAGAATATATATATATATATATATATATATATATATATATATATATATATATATATATATATATATATATATATATAGCTGTGTCTTCCTACTTGTGTAGAGTTGCTCAAACTTTCCCAAAAAGGAGCGGGTTACACCGGAGTAAGTACATGCACATTTCATGTGCTTACTCCGGTATATATATATATATATATATATATATATATATATATATATATATATATATATATATATATATATATACCAGCGTAACAATGATTTGTCTAGTTATTTGCGACATTCTTACAGAACAGATAATAAACAAGCAAATGACGCTTCGAAACACCTGTATCATTTATTTTCTTGTTTCTTTTTTTTTTTTTACACCCACTACCGTTATTTAGATGTTCAATTTAGTGTTGTGTTGTTGTTGTTCTTAGTATTATTATTACTATTACTATCATCATCATCATCATTATTATTATGTATTCGTTTTTATTTCATGGAGATTTATTTGATAGTTATAGGAAGTCTATCATTTTATTTTCCATTATTTTCTTTTATTTTCTGTTTTATTATTATTATTTTGTTGTTGTTGTTCCTCTTGTTACATATTAATCTAATCGGTTGTAGACGTAATTTCTGTCAATACAATTTCTTTTACTACATCTTATTTATTGAATTTATCTAACTGTTTGTTTATGTTTCTCTTTTTTTTTCTGTTCATTAGGAATGCAGCAGTTTACAATCTGGTGTTGTTTGAGACTTTGGTCACTCTGCTTGATCACTTTTATTACCTGGAGCACGTATATTGGTAAGTATAATAAACACTATAATATCATAACATTAATATCATGTATTTCTCCTCATTCAATAAACGCAGTGGAATTTGTGCAGTCATTGTTATCAGCAGAGATGGTGTTGTTGTTGAAGGTTTGTACCGAGGCTTGTTCAATCAATGGGAATATACTACCTTTCTTCTTTATCAGTGATCAATATTTTGATTCGTCATCTCCCGAAGGTCAATATTTTGAACTCTCACTTCTCTAAGGTCAAAATTGATCACATGCTTCGAGTGTTGTCTTGTGGTCGCGACACGTAAATTCTTTGAGATTTTACTGCGCAAAATAGCCTTAAAATTTAAAAGCAGTTTGAAGAATACAGAACGACCTCTGTTGGTTCCTATGGATTGGGTGCGTGTAACACTGAGGGAGGAGGGGTGAACGGTGTAGCTAGACCGAAACCTGGCTGAAAGGCTTAGTTTGTGTCTATAAAGGATGAAGTCCTCTAAAATATACTAAAGCACCGCGAAAATACGAAAAGGCATTTTGTTCGACGCGCTAATAATTGTGATGCTTCGCTATTCTGGACTGCTATTTTAATTTATCGAAACTCAAGGACGAATTTGATCTGGGTGAAATTTAAAGTGAGATCCCAGTGAACCGGAATAAACGACGCGAGGCATTTTGTCAAGCTCTACCAATTCGCTGCTTACATCATGCTTCAGTAGATATTGAAAATTTAAATTACTTTTTCCATTTGGTATTGTACAGTACTGTTGATTTGACATGAACCAAAGTCTCGTCGGCCATTTAGTTTATCTGTAGCTCTATTTTACAGTAACACACACAATCATATATATATATATATATATATATATATATATATATAATATGTTATATTATATTATATCTATTTATTTGTCATCTTGTTTCCTTCTATCTCGTACATTTATAGCATTCCATGTAAACAAATCATTTTACTCAAACATTATTAAAAGAAAAATAAGGTCATTAAATGGAATGAATTGCATTTCTATTTATATAGAATACAGTAAATATATTTCGTAAAAATAATTACAGTTTAAACGGACAAACCAGCCTAGCGTCAATTGGATAAGTTAGAGGGCCATGTTTGTAAGAAGTTTCAACTGACTTGACGCCATGTGAGACAAAAAATAGTTTATTTCCCAATAATATATTTCAGTCTCGAAAAATAGAGAGCTCTAGAGATAGTACTGCGGCTAATAAGGTCATTTGATGCGAGACCTTTTATTAACGGAAAGGTCTGCATTGTTCTCTATTCATTAACATCCTTTAATAAAATACCTGAACCTACCCTCATATAAGCAGCACGAACGTATAAGTTAATTTAAAATCTATTTTGTCTTATCTGATTATTATCCAGCAGTCATTTGTCTTATTTACTCAATATATATATATATTTCTTTTTTTCTTTTCATGAGTGTATAAATATACATATTCTCTTTTTTCTTGTGTGCGCGTATGTATTCATTTTTGAATTTATCGAAAATCCTCATTCATTTAGAAATTTCTCGATATTCTTCTGATTAAATTTGCTCTTATAAATCTTGTGATTAAGATTCTAGCATAGTCACAAGATATATTTATTTCGCAATGGAATAAGCATTCTCCGCTTCATGGAATATAGATATATTTCTCCCAACAATTTGCACCAAAATTGCATAATTCTATAAACATTACCATTAAACACTGCAATAGACTGACTTATTCAACCGTGAATATTGCATATAACAAAGATAAAGAGAAACAAGTAACAAAAACAAAACAAAAATATAGTGTTTTTATCAGATTAATATCTGTAAGTGAAAATTGTAGTGGATCAGCACAATTGGTAGATCATCCAACAGAATTATTAAGTTACTGTCTTTCTACGTTCCGATTTCAATTCTTGTTAAATCTAATGTTGTCTTGCATTCATCCGTGGATGGATCAGTTAAAATACCGAGAAAGTACTGAGGGTGACATTATCGATCACATCCCTCCCGCCGAAATAAGTGATCTGATGCTCATGTTCACTATTTTAAATATTGTAATCAATATTTTAAAGTGGAATATAGCGTTTTACAATGAATCACTAAGTTACATTATTCGTTATTTTATCCACTAAGTTCCATTTTCTAAGCGGCATGAATTATTTATTATACAATCGACCACATAGACATTTCATAAGATAAAGCCTAAGCTCTATTAAAAGATATTAATATGTTCTTTGGGGCTAGAACTAACAGGGTTTTAATACCCGACAACTATCTCCTGATTTGGGATGCTTGCCGAAACAGTTTGTCACTGTATAGACGTTCACCAAGCTACAACATTTTGGGATCGCGGTAGCAGCTAGGTACTAGGCGGAACCCAACGAAAGACGACTGTCTTTGAGGAAAGTTGGCAAGTGCTTCGACTAGAAGTGCGGCCCATATTTGTGGATGCCTTATACCCCTTTGTTCAACTGAGCATTCTAGTCAACTCGTAGATTGAAATGGTGGGCAGATTATGGCTTACCAACTACCTTGCTTCTTATCATAATCATGAGGGATTTTTCATAAAACCAGAACGCCATATACGTCACATAAATCACAATATTCGATAGCGGGCGTCTATTTGATGGATTCTAGAAGGTTGATAGTAAACAACTGTTTTAGAAAATACGGTCATTGATGAAATGAATACCAGTAATGTAAGAGGATAGTCGTGACCATGTATTTATACTATTATATTTATACAAATCAATCGTGTATTCTGAATATAAAAATATATTTAATCATGTGTGAATGAGACGATGATAAAGTTTTGAAACACACACACACACACACACACACACACACACACACACACACACACACACACATATGTATATATATATATAAGATGTGGACGTAAAGTGTGATGAAAGACAAAAATTCTGTCTGAAAGAAATTTTGACTGATCTTTTTTCCTCTTGTAACTCCACATCATAAAATATTTTCTTTTTCTCTATTTCTTCCTTTTTTATCACCATCTATTTCATCTCCATAGAAATAAGATAGGGGCAGGGAGGAAGCAGTCTGAAAAAAAAAGTGAGGAATGCAGAAGGAAAACAAAGAAGAGAGAGCGTGATTGAAAAAAAAGTACAAAACTATAGAACAATAATAAGTGACGAAAGAAAAGCCGAGGAAGAAAATTATGACAAGGGAAGGAGGAAAAAATTATTTTAAAAGTAAACGAAAAGGACAAATAAGATAGAAAAATGTGAAGAAAATGAAAGTGGCAGCGGTGGTGGTGGTGGAGGCGTTGGTGGTGGTGGTGCTGGGGTGGGTGGTTAAAAATCTGTAGAAGCAAGTAAGACAAAAAAGATTTAAAAACTAGAGAAGCCATGATGCATATAAACAACAAAAACAACTGCAGGAAAATGAGCAAAAACAGACAGACACTATCAAACTATTTTATATTTCATGGAACAGAAGAAAAAGACGTTATTTTTTTTAATATTTTTTAAATAGTTATTTTTGTGCTTTTGTTGTTGATTGCTTCGTATTAAGATGAAATTCAGTTATTTTATTCTAATGTCCAACTACTACTACTACTGCTACTGCTGTTATTGCATCACCATTTGCTTCGTAAAACATTTAGTATTTAGATTATTTATGCAGAAGAGAATTGAAAACAAAATCAACAAAAACAAACAAACAAAGCGAAAAGCATGTGAAGAATTAGCGAACCATTTTTAAACGTGGAATAAATCGTTAACTGTTGAATATTTCATATATTGGTATAGCTTTGAACAATTATTTCTATTCTTCCTTCTGTATTACTCTTAATAATATTATTATGAAACTGTTTTGTGGTTGGTGTAGTGTCAAAATTGCTAGATTGCTGTGGTATTAAGTTACAATTTATTTTAAAGTATCGAAGTTCAAATCTCACCCTGATTTCTTTTCTTTTTTATTTTGTTACTATTTTTTTGTTCTCGCTTTTATATTCTTGCTCGGTCGGTAGAGTAATTGAGTTCCAGTCAAGGATTTGTAAATGCACCGAAATAGCACTCACCATTGAAAGCTTGGAACGCAAAGAGTCGCGCAAGATAAGTGTTTTCTTTCTGTCTAGCCTGGGATCAAATTCTGTTGACGGCCAGTAGCAATCATCTAGACAATGCCCTGCCATTAATCACGAAAACTTGAATCGATTGTGGTCATCTACAACAGCATTCGAACGATGGCGATCATGATAACGGCAACGGTGGGGTTGGCGATGGTACTGTGCTAATATTTGTCTCTCAGGCTTGAAGCTAAATATATTAATCAGGTGGAGTATATGTAGTCGATTAAATCTATTCCGCCCCTTAGATGGCACTTCGTTTTATTGACCCCCCCTGGAGTGATGAAATGCATAATTTATACTAGTCAGATTTGAACCAAAAATGCAAAATCTGTTATAAAATATTGCAAAATATTTCTTCCTTTGCATTCTACCGCATCTGTCAAATCCACAACCAAGTATTTAGTACTTTTGTCATACTTTGTGTGCAAGAGGAATCCAAGGCTCATGGCCAACGATATTGATGAGAATAGGTTCTTGCATTGTTGCTACTTCAGTGGTACAGTATAAAGAGGTGGGGAGTGAATGACCCTCAACAACATGTGACTGGTTCGAATATAAAGATACTTGTAGATGCAAAATAGCCCCGAATACGCTTAGTCTATATGGTAAGGTGTTGACTAAACAGGTGGGAGATGGCAGAACATCTGAGAAAGAACTAATTGAGGGATATCTGGTCAAATGGCAAATAATAAAACGAGAAAATATGGAAGGAAGAGGCACGCAGGGACGAAGGCAAAAATAATGGAGCCCTATGAAGGAAGATTATCCCTAATAAACTTGCTTCTCTGGACCTCCCAGAATGACCAAAATAGAAACAGTTTTGCCCCATTCCTCATCTGATCAGCACGAAGAGCTAATGTCGTGGGATGAAATGACTAAAATATCTCATCGTCCACGAGCACAGAAGCGGTCAGTGAGTATCACCAGACGACCCAACCGACATCCTTGCGCTGGAGATGGTCCCTGCGGAAAATGAAATTGGAAGAAAAATGCTCAAAATTAGAATGGGGCTTGATTCAAGACTTATAGGATTCATTCACCATCACTATAGGAGCCACCCGTTTAATTTATGAAATTCACAGTTCTTCGAAGGAATGGCGAATGCTTAAATAAGGATGTTGAAAAAACTGATGATGTATTCATCAAGGAGGAATTAGAGGAGTACAGCGAAATCAGAAATGATAGACCTTTATTTTTTTTCCATTTGTATAAATCACTGGGCTAGAAACGCGGTGGAGTACCGCCTTGAATATTTTCATCCAGCAGATCGACTCCAGCTGTAATTAAGTGTGATACGTATTCTATGAATCCACTAGGTACACACACATACATACGATGGACTTCCATACGCTTCCTGTGTTCCAAATTCACTCACAAGGCATTGGTTGACCCAGAGCTATATTAGAAGGGACTTGGTCAAGTTGTTGCGGGTGAACTCGGAGCCAGGTGGTAGCAACGCGAGAAATTTAACACCACCATATCTGTGCCATATATTCTTCAATTACTCCCCAAGATTAGGGAGGTCCACGGATCCCTAGGTCAGCAGAATAGTAAGGAGGTAAAAAAGATTTCCTGCAGTATTTAATTGCTCTCTTTACGTTGTGAGTTTAATCCTGATGAGATCAATTCAGCACTTTGTCTTTCCAACAGATCGATAAAATAAAATACCTGTGATCAATTTAACATTCTTTTTAAATTGTCTGTACCTGATTACAATAAAATGAGGACAAGCTTTGTACATTCAATGACCTAATGTGTGTACAACTTTGTGTTTTCCCTTCTACGCTTGACAACCGATGTTGGTTTGTTTACGTCCCTTTAACTTAAAGGTTCGTCAAAAAAGACACCGTTAGAGTAAGTGCCAGTCTTTGAAAACAATCTATGAAAAATGAGGTCGATTTACTCGAGTAGCATTCTTCAAGGCAGCACCCCAGCATGGCCGCAGTCCAGTGACTGCAAGAAGAATAAAGATAAAAGATTAAAGACATATATATAATCGTAACATTCAGAGGTTAATATACTCAATAATGAAACCATCAAAATGTCTTCCTTTCATCGTTCAATTCAAAACTATCTTTTCACAAATTTAAATCTACAATAAAGATTTGTTTATTGAAGAATGATATTACACAATTAAATATGAGATAAAAACACACCAGAAACTCAACATCAATCATCTTTCATTCATTGAAATCGTAAGAATAACTTTGAATATATTTTATTCGTTTGATAACGTTTGTTTGTAAACACCAAGTACCGACTACTGTCATTTTAACTTTATCATGAAAACGGAAGCTTCCAGAAACACTTTATTCATATTAAATCAATAAAACGTTTAATTTTACACTACATTTCTCTAATTTTTACTCGAAATTCCGAAAAAAAGAAATTATGCAGTTAAACGAAATTCGTGTGATTTGCACAAGAAACAACCGATTAATATTCCAAAGTTAATTCTAAGCGATACGGTATTTTGTAAAGCTATTGAATTAACCAAGTTGTGTAGTTTTTGTAGTATGCAATTAAGCGGAATCAAAATTAGCAGTGGTGGTGGTGGTGGTGGTGGTGGTGGTAGTAGTAGTTCTATAGCCTATTATGGTAGATATTGTTGATAGTAATAATTTTGGTCGTATATTCTATTAGTCTTTTTATATTTTCTTTCTAATGTTTGTTAGCGTTTTTGCTTTCGTTTTGTTTTATTGGGGTTGCATTATCGAAAGTTAATTACGACAGAAAATTTATTTGCTTCCAACATTATATGAGATTTCATAAAGAATCTTTTTCTCAAATCACGTTTAATCTAAATCCATCACACACACACACACACACACACACACAGTCTATATATATATCCACGCATATATGTATATGTATGTAATTATCTATGCATATGTGTGTGTATCTACGCATCAATATATATATATATATATATGTGTGTGTGTGTGTGTGTGTGTGTGTTTATGTATGTGGATCTATGCAAGTATATATATGTCTGTATCTATCTATGTAGGTATGTGCATGTATGCATGTCCGTATTATGTATGTATATATATATATATATATATATATATATATATATATATATATGCGGTTATGCATATATGTGTGTGTATGTGTATCGAGAGAAAGAGGCTTACATATGTGCGTATGCATATATCTATATATAGACGCCAATATAGTGATGGCTATACATATATAAACACATATATATGCATATATATAGCTGTACCTGTAAATATATATGTGTATGTGCGTGTGTGTGTGTATCTGTGTGTCTGTGTTCTATCTTTCGACCCACATTTTCATCGCTCGTAATTGTTTTCATTGATAAAATAATATTCCACTCTTCCCGGTCTCTCAATTGTTTCCAAACCTTTTGATCTCTATACGATATTTACTGCGTCATTGACTAAATATCCTCTCTTAAAAGCAGCCTACCTTCCCGCTCTTCACCTACTTATTACCATCATCCTCATCATCATAAATTTCATCAAATATATCACCGACAACATCGTCATCATCTTAGACGTCAGTATCAATATCATTACTGTTATGGTAATATACACCACGATTCTCAACATCATCGACTCTGGCAACAGCAGCAGCAGCAGCAGCAGCAGCAGCAGCAGCAGCAGCAGCAACTATAATAACAGGGGCGCCTTCAGCATCAGCCTGATCAGCATCATTAGTGCGCCGCCGCCACGACCACCACCACCAACAACAACAACAGCAACAACAACATTGTTGTTTCCATCATCATCCTCACCATTCACAGCAGCAGCGTAAACATCATCTTCACACCTCTGATCATCGCCATAATCATTATCATCACCAATAACTACATGATCAACATCCTCATCAGCGTCATCATTAGCATCATCATCGTAATGCACCATCAAGAATATTATTATCAAGAGCAGTAGCAGTAGTAACTTCCTTCTCCTCATTATCAGCAGCACCATCATCATCGTCATCATCGTCAAATTATTTCTTAACATTTATAACATAATTATTATTGATTTAATTATCCACACAAAAATTATATAGTCTATTCGTTATTAATAGTAGCAGTTCAGCCAAGGAAACAAATGGCTAGCAGCATTTAACTGCATGGCTTTAGGTTACGAGTTCAATTTCTGTTCCTGTCCACTCTGGATTTTACTTATTAGGGGTCGATCGAATAAATTACTTACGCAGGTCGTATTGCGATAGAATCAATCTACCACATAGGGGCTATGACCTTGCGTCTGATATGTGTGTGTGTCTGTCTGTATGTCCGTATATCTCTCTGATGTGTGTGTGTGTGTGTGTGTGTGTGTGTCTGTCTGTCTGTATGTCTGTATATCTCTCTGATGTGTGCGTGTGTGTTTGTAGGCACAGGCACGGCTGTGTGGGAAGACGTTTTCTTTCCACCCACATGGTTTTGCGTTCAGCCCCTATGCATGGCACATTGGGCAACTGCCGCCTGCTATAGTTTCGGACCGACCAAAGATTATCATTGGGTTTGCTAGTGAGATACTGTAAAGAAACTTGTGTGCAGGTATATGTGTGTGTGTTTGTGCGTGTGTACGTGTCACCGTTTGACAACTGGTGTTGGTATGTTATCGCTCTCGTGACTTAGCGGTTCGGCAAAGAAACTGATAGAAATAATGATACAAATGAATGAGTAATGGGGTTGAGTCGTTCCATAAAAATACTTCAAGGCCATGCCCCAGCATGGCCGCCATCAATTAACTGAAACATATATATATATATATATATATATATATATATATATAACGTCCGTATATTCCTTAAGATTGTTTACGGAAACCGTTTAGTATATGCATAGAAAAAAACTCCTATATGTGGGCTACAACCTAATGATGCCAACTGGCAATACCAGCTTTTCGGGGTCGCACCGAGCTGTGCCGATTTAATGTAGGATAAACATATATACACATACATCAACTTGCGTTCATATATATATATATATATATATATATATATATATATATATATATATATATATTCGATGTCTATGGATGATACGGATTGTACTGTTGAAATACAAGCTATGATCGTAAGAAACATGTGATTTGTGGAAACGCACTAGTGATTCATTAAAAATATTTACAAATTCCATCCAAGGATTACTAATATTATTGTTATTATTATTGTTGTTGTCTTTACTATTATGTGTGTGTGTGTGTGTCTGTGTCTGTGTCTGTGTGTAGATAAAGGTATATATATATATATATATATCTGTACGTAGATAGACAGATTATACAGTTGATGAGGATAATAATGTTAATAGTTATGAGAGAGAGAGAAAGAGAATCATATACATCAGTGTAGTAGATTAGACAAAGAATACGTAAACAAGTTTCAAGCTGAGAGATTTTGCCAGAGGGTAAAGTCTGAAAGATCTTCTTACTTCATAAAGAGAAACCAGCGGAACCTCCGCTGTTTTCGTTTCCTCTTCGTCACAGCTTTTTCTGTCTACTAATTACATATCACTCTAATTTACTTTAGATATAGTTTCTGTGCAATCATTATTCTTATTAACTTTATTGATTCTAGTAGTAGTAGTAATTTTATCGTATGAAAGGTTATCATATATGTGTTACTTAATTATACATTTTGCTAATTATGTTCCAGCAACATACTCAATGTTGGCGTGTACGTATTATAGCAGAGAGTTTAAGTAAATGACTAAGACATTATGCATTTTGTTAAACTCTAAAGTTTTTTGCACGCTTCCGCTTTGATAAACATACGTTTGTCTTCCTTGAGCGTGTACACACACACACACATATATATATGTACACACACACACAACCATAACGTACAACTAAGTATATTAAAGTATTACAAGCAATTAACATTTGGTGGTGTATTATAGCTGCAAATGAGATACTGTGTGTTTCGTAGTCATTAATATTTACATATCAGCTGTTTAATAAATATATATATATATATATATATATATATATATAATGGGACAAGAACGCAAAACATCCAGACAGGTGATACAAAAAAGGGACAACAAAACATCCAGATAGACGACACAAACAAAACACGGGCGGGTCATTCGGAGTTTTCTATCCTCAGTCGAGTTCCAGATTATCTTTGCAATTTCGGCTGTTTATAGTCGAGATTGCTCCAATCTGGCCAGTCCCAAGGAAAAACATTCCCGTTAAGATGCACGGGTTCCTGATTCCTTCTAAGTTGATGAAAATTAATGCGAAATTGAGAAGGATGTAGCGAACGTGACTATCGATGTTGTCACAAGTTCACTGGGTGTGAATGCGTATCAAGTAAACAATACATTGAGGGGGTGATTCAGCTCAGTAACTAGAGACAAGCTTCAAAAGCACCCGGGACTTGACATCTTAGGTTTGTAGAGGTACTTTGCTTGAAAGCGGAAGGACGGGAATGAGATAAGTGACTCTCAGCAATAGCTTCTCACCTGGGTGTAGATTGGTTTCTCTGATTTCGTTCTCTGTTTATATTATCTATTTATAATGTATTTGTACAATTTCTATTTTGTATGGCGTACAGTCCTTCTCTTTTCGTTTTAACAATACTATGATTCCATCTACACGAGTTGTAAACATTCTTATAGTACACTGGACATCTGAATTGGGTCTTGTGACAAATAAATTATCATTAGCATCGTCGTCATTATTTTTATGATTATTATCATTCTTATCAATAATAATAATACCAAAAATGATACATTCATAATTTTTACATCATATTTTATTAATGTTACAAAAGGAAGTTCATCCGCCAGTTGTTGACAGTATTTCATATACAGAATTGATATAGAATCCAGAGTTTAGATTGCAAGTAACAGCAATATTTCCCGCTGTTTTACCATACTCATATTTTGTCATGTATATATATTTTTTTTTTTTTACATGCTTTCTTTTACCAGGATATGAATTGCGTGAGAGGAAATGAGTAAGAGATGGATAGAAATAAGGATAGAGAGACGGATAAATAGAGGAAAAGAGATAGAGAAATACTGAGAGAGAGTAAAAAGAAAGAGTTTCCTTTTAGTGTTTAGTTATTTCCATTGAGAGCCTCTGGTAATGGAAATACCAAATATATATGAAAAATGAACGCATACTGAGATGCCTCCAGATAACAGAGAAATAATCTAAACCAACTAATAATTAAGTCTCAGGTCTTCTTTGTGGCATGTGATATGTTTATTATTTTCAGGTGATATTTATTCTGCTTCATATATATGTGTATGAGTGTGTGTGAGTGTGTGTGCGTTTGTATATATATATACATACATACACACACACACACACACACATATATATATATATATATATATATATATATATATATATATATA
The DNA here is from genome assembly GCF_046866305.1 of Octopus bimaculoides. Lineage (NCBI taxonomy): Eukaryota > Metazoa > Mollusca > Cephalopoda > Octopoda > Octopodidae > Octopus > Octopus bimaculoides. Next base: position 41,470,722 of record NC_142946.1, read on the forward strand.
TATACTCTTAATGTATGAAGTAGTTGGTTCAAACCCAACATATTTGGGATCAGATTAAACTTATGAGTATCAGTGTGTGTAAAGTCTATATGTTTTATCTGAGTGTATATATGTATGTATATATATATATATATATATATATATATATATATATATATATATATATAAGCGTATATATATATGTATAAACACATCTACATCAATATATAAAATTATTTCTCTGGATATAGGTCTCTCTATCTCTCTTTCTCTCCCCCTCTCTCTCTCTCCTCTCTATCTCCCTATCACCTCCCTATCTCTCTGTATGTGTGTGTGTGTGTGTGTGTGTGTGTGTGTTTGTGTGTGTGTGCATACACACCTCAGCTTCTCGGATTACCACCCTTGCTAGCTTTGCAGAGACAGAAAAAGTCTCTCAGAGGATGCAGCACCCTGGAGTTGTTGCGCACCTTCAACGGGAGGTGGATGCAATATACAGATGGGCTGAGGAAGGTAGCATACCTTTTAATGCTGCAAAGTTCAAAGCCCTGCGCTGCCAACACACGAAACTCAATAGAAAGCAAATCGAATACGCTGGCCAAGAAAGATTGCAATCTTTGAATCTAAATCCGTGCGCAACTCGGGCATCGACATGAGTAATGATGCACTTTTCCAGGTCCATATTTCTATGTTAATAAAAAAAAAAACGCAGACGGTTGGCCGGATAGATCCTCCGAACTTTCAGAACGAGCGAGCGGGAAACCATGATGAAAATCTGGATGGCATTTGTCCTCAGCCATATGGATGATTACTCCCAAATGTGGTCACATCACAGTGTAGAATTAACGACGGAACAGGAGGCGATCCAGCGAAACTACACAAAAAAGATCGTGTCAATGCGACATGCCAGCTACTGGGTGAGACTGAAAATGTTAAGACTTTATTCCCTAGAACGAAGGCGGGAAAGATATGCAGGTGCATATATCTTGAAAATCCTAGCAGAACTCTACCATACTTTGGTACTGCCAGTTACACAAACAGCAGGACGAGGTGTCTCTGCATGGTACCTTAAATACCAACATTGCCATCAGGATACAGGATCAGATACTACAACGGCCTGGGTTTCAAGGGCCCACAGCTCTTCAGTATCCCTCCTCAAAAACCTATACAGGTTGGATGTAGGCGTCTTCAAAACAAAACTGGCTCTCCTGTCAAGAGTTCTGGATGAACCTATCTCGCGGCAAGAAACGCAGATGCGAGCAGCAACATCAAACTCCCTCATTCTCTAAATTCCAGAAATCAGAGTTCGTTTACTGAAAATGTAGCAAAGTAAACGGTGGTGCCCCAGGATGGCCGCATCTCTTGAGCTGAAACTAGTCAAAGATAAAGGATCGGAGATAAATCATATCGCCACACGCACATATTTTGTATGCTATAAGCGTATAAGCTATGGACTGGCAATATGATTCATCTCCGATACTGTTCGGGTATGTGATATCGATAAGCCACAAAGAATGGCGAATCAATCCTAGATGGGATTAGGGGTGGGTTATCTCGCCTGTCCATGACTTTCAGTTGTGTTAACACCCGGGTTTTGAGAGAGTATTCGCCGCCGTACCATGTTGCAGCCTACCGGCAAATACTCGGATGGTGTGCGGTGAGTATATGTGGGCGATAATGTTTAACACACACGAAAGCACAAACAAGCACACACACATATACATATATATATAAACATAGCTCTACTAACCTCCTATGTGTGGAACATCCTGTCTATGTCTACTATGGAGTATAAAGTATCATAAAAACCGTATTTATCGAATTCCATTAAAATATATTCATGATATTATATATATATAATCTATTTTCGTAATGGTTTAATCTCGAAGCAGATAAATCTATAAATAATAGCACCTAGATATTGGGTTAGAAAGCATTCTCTATATTCAAAGGGGTTATATTTAAGCTCTTATTTATAGCTACATCTGCTTCGAGGTTCACCATTCCAAAAAGGATTATTTCACGCTCTTTCTCTCTCTCTTTTTCTCCCTCCCCCTTCTCTTTCCCTCTCCCTCCTCTGTCCCTCTCCCTCCCTAAATTATGTTATGTATACTTTGTGTGAATATATATATATATATTCTTTCATTCTTATACGTGTTCCAGTCATTTGACTGCGGCCATGCTGGAGCACCGCTTTTAGTCGAGCAAATCGACACCAAGACTTATTTGTAAGCCTAGTACTTATTCTATCGGTCTCTTTTCACGAACCGCTAAGTTTCGGGGACGTAAACACACCAGCATCGGTTGTCAAGCGATGTTGGGGGCGGGGGACAAACACAGACACACAAACACACACACACGCGCACATAAATATACATATATACGACGGGCTTCTTTCAGTTTCCGTCTACCAATATATATATATATATATATATATATATATATATATATATACATATATA
>NC_142946.1:41492337-41494837 GCF_046866305.1 Octopus bimaculoides
GAATGATTTATTGAGAGATTGATAGATAGATAGATAGATAGATAGATAGATAGATAGATAGATAGATAGATATACAGACAGACAGACAAATATAAATATATATATATATAATTATATATATATATATATATATATATATATATATATACAGAGAGAGAGAGAGAGAGAGAGATTTGTGCAGAGAATATAAATATCTCAGAAAAATACATACGTTCTGTACATGTCTTATGGATATGCACATCGATGGCTGCTGCATAATATACGCTGTACAGGCTGGATAATTACAGCTTCCTGATTTTTCATCCAAAGCCAGCTTGATCAGGATTTATTTGGGATCAGATAAACAGCAATATATTTTGCGTATCCATACATATACGAGCGTTCACACATATGTGCATATACACGTGTCACTTTATACCTGTACGTATGAGTAAGTGTGTATATATATATATGCACACATACGATATACACATTAACGTATATATATATATATATATATATATATATATATATATATATATATTATACATGTATTTATGTATGTGTGTATATCTATCTATGTGTATACAAACGAATTTATGCGTACGATATGCATGTATGCACACATTTATACATATACACACACGTGATTCTGTGTGTGTGTGTGTGTGTGTGTGTGTGTGTGTGTGTGTGTGTGAGCATAGAGTGAATAATTTTCCAGTTGTATCTAAAATTTCTGCTGAAATTTCACTGCAGATATAAATATGATGTATGCCTTCACCGTTATATGTTTTTCTTTGGTGCGGTAAATTCTTATTTTTTCATTCTTTTGTTTTACTTTTTTTTTTTTTTAAATCTCATTTCGTTTTCGTTCGTTTTCTATTTTGCCGTTGTATTTTCCTCAGAGATTTATTAGCAAGGATAAAAAAGCACCGCAGACTTAAAATAACATCGACAGTCCGCTATTAAAAAGAAACCCTAGCTTCTAAATATCAGTGGTAAAGTATTAATAGCACTGTTAATGTAAAGATCTAAATCTATGGAGTATATTAAACATTATTCTACCTTCGTTCAGATGACAGAATTGGAGAAGCGACTGACAAAATATTTTGCAGTATTTAGTTTCACATCAACTCTACTTACTTGAATTTCAATCCCACAGGAATCGATGTTGCTTTTATCATTTCAATGTGTCGGTAAAATGAAATACAAGTACAGGTTTGCATCGGGGATCGTTAAATTCATAAGACCCACCCAAAAATTAAGTTTAGGTGCTCGTATTAAAAAAAAAATCAGTTAGATAGCCTAGGGTTGTAGACACAATGTTAGGTTCGACAGTTATAATCAAGAAATGGATTCTGAATAAAAGTATGAGTTTCCAGAAAATAGGTGGCCACATGGTTTTGCATTTACGGCTGAGAATAATGTTTTGAATGGCAATTGGCTGCCAGCTGGCAGAAACGTTAGCACGCCGGGTGAAATGCTTAGCGGTGCCACTGCATTCTGAGTTCAAATTCCGCCGAGGTCGACTTTGCCTTTCATCCTTTCGGGGTCGATAAATTAAGTACCAGTTACGCACTGGGGTCGATATAATCGACTTAATCCGTTTGTCTGTCTTTGTTTGTCCCCTCTGTGTGTAGCCCCTTGTGGGCAGTAAAGAAATAGGTATTTCGTCTGTCTTTACGTTCTGAGTTCAAATTTCGCCGAGGTCGACTTTGCCTTTCGTCCTTTTGGGGTCAATAAATTAAGTACCGGTTGTGTACTGGGATAGATCTAATCCACTGACTCCATCCCCATGAACTTCGGGCCTTGTGCCTAGAGTAGAAAAAGAATGGTTGGCACATCGGACAAAATTGTTGAGCAGCATTTCTCCTGTGACTTTCTGTTCTGAGTTCAAATCCAGTCAAGGCCATCTTCCTTACCGAATCGAAAAAAAATAAGGTATTGGTCAAGTGGTGAAATCGACGTTATCGACTTGCTTCGCCCCTCAAATTTGCTGGTCTTGAAACTAGGTGTCCCTTTCGACAGAGTTGTGATAATCTTGGGCGCATGCACACGATAGAATCCAGGTAACCGGCCGAATGAATCCTAAGGCCAAAGAGAAAATAATATGCATAATATGCCCTTTGAGGGCATATTCAAAAGGTAAATGAAAGCTATTTTTCTTAAAGTGTGGAATTGAACGGCATTTTGTCAGGAGTCGCTTAATATACAATTATAATTATTGTAAATAAGTTAATGATCGATTTTCTGTACAGCACTACAGATAAAACTATCCATGAGGATTTGCGAGATTTTATTATCTACGAGATTTGCAAATGAACACAACTGGGTTAGTTACGAGATGGATTTCGAAACACAATGCAATGTAAACAAGCAATGATTTAAAGTTAAGAGAGTGCAACATCAACATTTTGTCAAAGTGACTCTATATGCATGCAAAACTAATCACGCTGAAGATGATATCCGGATATTTTTCGTGCGGCATTAAACAAGGGAATTATAATGCGATTTGCAATGA
>NC_142946.1:41502337-41524837 GCF_046866305.1 Octopus bimaculoides
TACACATATGTATGCAAATATGTCTTTGTATAATATATATATATATATATATATATATATATGCAAATATATACAAGCATATGAATACTGAGATAAAATATTTGCCTATATTTATTCGTATAGAATTTCAACAGAGGGTGTCTTTTTATCTTTATTCTTTCGTTCATAGAGTAAAGTATAGTTGTTTTCTTGTGTTTTCCTATATATATTTTCCTGTCTCCGTTTAAGTGCTGCTTCAGAAATAGGACTTAGAACAGGCCAGAATTTACATATCCTCAAAAGCACCCCAAAATGAAATATTCCGTAACATGCGTACAGCTATTCTTGTCGGAGAGATATTCACTTTTGAAATGTTACGCATTGATGAAATGATAATGTACGGGATTGTTCTGTTTTTTTTTTCTTTTTTTTCTTTTGATACAATCGTGTTCAACTAAGAATGAGTAGTAATATTCTATACATACATACATACATACATATATATATATATATATATATATATATATATATATATATATATATATATATATATATATGTATATATATACAGAGAGAGAGAGAGAAAAAAAAAGTGATAGATATGCATACATATCTTGTTAAACTGTATGTTTCTGGGAATACATATAACTTCCTCCCTCTCTCTCTCACTCTCTCTCTCTCACTCTCTCTCTCTCTGTCTCGTTATATATATATATATATATATATATATATATATATATATATATATATATATATATATGAGAACACACTCGTCCCGAAAGGCATACGATTAATCGAAAAATAAATCTAATCACACACACACACTAGGTTTTTGTGTTTGTGTGTATTTGTGTATAAATATTTTCATAAAAATATTTTTAATTACACTCGCGCATATGTGCCATTTGGAATAAAAGCCAAAATTTAGAAGTTAGTTGCATGTTACTCCAAACTATTTATTAGGAACAACATAGAATTCAGTCATAGCTGTACAAATAACCTCATCAATATGATATCTGTGTCTCCTTGATAAATGTGTATGAAATTGATCGTTTAAGAAGAGTGATTGAAATCTAAACGCCAAACTGAAGTATATATTGGAGTGATTGCAGCTTCAAATAATATTTTTGAATTGTACAAACTTCTCACTTCTAGAAGCGAAGAAAGGATGAATGTAGAAATCGAGTTACGTATGACAGAAATGGACACACACAATGTTATTTGTTTTCTGGCGACATATGAAGTGTATAGACGAAAACAAGTGATGATGTAAATAATTAGATTGATATAATCTTTAAATATACCACGTGATAAATTTTACTTCGTAAATTACAATATAGATACCGAGCAAGATTGATTAAATGGATGTATACATGGCGATCATCCGTAAGTTAAAGACTAGACGTGCGTCTGTTTACAGCAGGCTGTCCGGAAAGAAATCCGTTAATATTGGAGATACTCATCATATTATGTAGCAGCTGATGCTTATCGTATGGCGAACAATTTAAAATTACGGAAACGTCGTCATATTTATCTACACGCTCATGTGTGGTTATATCTAGATATGCTATGTACATATAAAACAATATATGAGGTGCATTCCACAAGTTTTCAGACTGCTTTGGTAGAGGCAGTTATAACTGTCCTAAATTATTGTGATTTTAGTATTTCATATTTTATATATATCTAATACGTTGTTGCTCTCCTAACTTTTGATATTCCAAACTGAAGGAGATGGCTCTAGCAGCAGTTTGAAAACACCCTATTGACCACTACTAGTTTGTAGAATGCAGCTGGGATGTTTGCAAACTGACTATGCAATAATTCTTTCCTGTTAAACTGGGAAAAAAACGCTACAGAAACTCATGAAATGCTCTAAATTTCATATGGATAAACTGTTCCATTAGCACAAAATATTCCAAGTAGATGAGAGGCGATGAGAAGTGTGGGAGGGAGAGAAACGTCAGATCATGAGAACTAGTTGAAAAAAACTCATCGCGTCTCTTTGGAGTTGGTGTGGCAACTGTTCACAGAATTAATCTTGAAGATCTGAACATGCGCAATATTTGAGGAAATTTTGCTTCCAGGGTACTTGGTGACAATCATCCTGGTACCCAGCAACTTGATAGAGATGGTTATCAGAACTGACCATAACCCTCCCTACACTCCAAACATTTGTTTGCTCTCCGCGCTAAAGGAGAACACCAGTTGAAAGCAATAATCTGGTGTTAGAAATCAATAAACATAGGCTGCCAAATAAAGAGCTAGTTGAGTACAGAGCATAATGTGAAGTGACAAAGAAACTGGACATTATGCAACAGCTGTATCAGCTGGAAGATGTCATACATTGAAAGCTGAGTCCTTGTGCATCACTCCTTAGCTTCTTCGCAGCTTCTAAAGCGAAATGCGAGTTTAATTGGAAAATCATTTACATATATGGAAATAATGACAATCAGAAAATATAACAATATATAAGAAATTCAGTGAAGTTTGAAGGAGAAAAAGCCATTTCTAGACGAGAAATACGTAGATTTAGATACATTTGTGTGTGCGTGTGTCTACATATATATATATGTAGGGAAATAACCCTGAAACTCGGGTCCGTACGTATCGCAGATCAAGATGGGAAGGATAACTTCCCTTGGCAAAAATAGACAGGACACAGATATGTGTCGATAAGCCAGCTGGAGGAGATGTTCTCCTGGGGCTAAAAGCAACAGTAACATCCACCCTTAGGGGTCAGCCACATTTAAATGGCAAATATGCTTCACTTTATCGTGCAGTTACTGTTAACACCTCGTTCAGAGATTTAACATATATATATATATATATATATATATATATATATACATGCGCGCATCTATAGGCAGACACACACACACACACACACACATATATATATATGAGAGAGAAAGAGAGAGAGAGAAAGAGAGAGATTGTAGTCACCAACCTAAGAAATTTGTTGTACACAGAATAGGTGTATTATAGTTCTTCGTTTCTTTACAATTTGGACAAGATATCTCAACTTCCGTTCCTTCGATATAACACTGACAGTTTTAACACAATAAGTTGTGTCATATAGATTTTAGTATTAGGAGAAGCGAGACAGACTACAATTGAGTGAAAAGGAAAGAAACAAAACGAGATAAGAAAATACGAAAGACAAAAGCGGTATACTTAACAACACACACACACACATACACGTACGCACACACAAACGCACACACAGACATACATGTATGGGTATGATGATGCGTATGATGTGATGTGTACTATATAGATGCTTGCAGAGAATTGAATCAAATCTGATATATGAGACTATTGATAGTTTAGTAACCATGACAACGAATTTGTATCATAATTCTATAGTTGTAAGTAAGTGGATGTTAATCCTAGGGTCACAGATATCCCTCGGGATTAACAGATACTTAATTTGGAAGTAAACCAAGTGTATAGATTTAATAGTATGCCTATTCATATATGCATGTGTATGTGTTTGTGTGTGTGTGTGTGTGTGTGTGTGTGTGTGTAGAAAATATAGAGACTATATTGGTGTGTGCATATGTATATGTTTATTGGAGTTAGTGGTTATGTGCCTAAGCGTGCGTATAACCTCATTCTGTCTACACACACCCACGTCTATTTAAGATCTCTGATCGTTATATCTGTAAAGATAGATTAAAATAAAAACTGGAAAGTTTGGTATGTCTATTTAATCCCATGTTACATGCGTTTCATTACCGTATAGGCAAAACGTTACGAATATAACCATTAATAATAAAGATTTCAAATGTTGGCACAAGGCCATCAATTTCGGGGGAGGGGTAAGCCTATTACATCGACCCCAGTATTCAAATGGAACTTATTTTATCGTCCCTGTAATGATGAATGGCAAGGTCAACCTCAGCAGAATTTGAACTCACAACGTAAAGACGGACGAAATGCTGCTAAGAATTTTGCCCAGCATGCTAGCGATTCTGCCAACTTGCCACCTGGATTTTATTACTATTAATAATAATAGTAGTAATGATAATAATAATAATAATGCAGTGAGGTGGCAGAATCGTTACTTCACCGCAGAAAATGCTTTTCGTTCGGCTTTACGTTCTGAGTTCAAATGCCCCTGGGGTCGATTTAACTCTTCATCCTTTCAAGGTCGATGAAATAAATGCCCTTTGAGGACGGAGGCCGTTGTAATCGACTTACCATCTCCCCCGAAATTGCTTGACTTGTGCCAACAGTTGAGACCAATATACTAATAATAACAATCAAATTTAATTTAAATGTTGAAGTGAATCTTTTGACACATGAAGGAATACTTGTTTGTTTATATCACCAGTTTCAACGCCGAGACTACAAGTTAACGCGATTTCGATCTTCTTTGATCTTGTCGGTGATGGACGCTCGACCGCTAAAGAGAACAAGCGAGTCATCTCTCTGCTAGCGACATATAGAAAGTCAGTGTTACAACAGCCGCTGTTTTCGCGATTAGACAGTTAACTTGTTAAAAAAATGTTAGCGACAGAGGCATATTATTAGGAATTGTATGTAAAAAATGTTTAAATATTCTGAGAATTATAGAAATATAACCAGTTTATAGCACATGAATTTTAACAACAAAATCTTGTTTGGACATATGGACTCCGCTAAAATATGCAGTAAAAAAAAAAGGTGTTTTCAGTGCAATTAAAGCTTATGTGAGATCCTCCATCACATATAGGACCTAGGGGAATATTTTGAGACCCCTTTTTCTAATTTGAAAATAGTGTCATCAAATACGCTAATTTATGCCATGCCCCCACGGTGAACTTAGACATTCATTAACTGATATGATAAAAGCCATTAAGGTATTGAGGTCGTTACGCACAAATAGATAGATAGATAGATAGAGAGAGAGAGAGAGAGAGATAGTAATACCTTTACCAAAAACGAAGTGGGCCTTGTGCCAATGCAGGAAACTAATAATATTAATGCTTTTCTTTTGGTTTAAAAAGTGGATTAGACGAAATGCAGAGAAAAAGAGGCGGATTAAGACAGAATAATGAGAAAATAAAAAAAATGAATGATAGAAAAAAGTAAATATCAAAAATATTTATTGGGGAAAAAAAAAAAGCATCAACGAATACTTGAGTTCTGAGGAGATTTTCTCTCTAATCTTACGATAAGAAGCAAAAAAGAGGTTAGAAATACAAATAAACGAATATATAAATGTATAAATATAGTATACGAGAGTGAGTATGTATAATTTTAAAAAATATATATACAATAAGAATACAGAAATACAAAAATAGTTTTTAAATATTTCAGACGAGAAAAATCAAATACAATCAATAACTATGACGTCTGAGATTGATGTAGCATTAGTATATATATGTGTATGTATGTATGTATGTATGTATGTATGTATGTATGTATGTATGTATGTATGTATGTATGTATGTATGTATGTATGTATGTATGTATGTATGTATGCATGCATGTATGTATGTATGTATGTATGTATGTATACACTTACATTTATATATTTATATATACGTACACATATCTATATATATATATATATAAATATATATATATATATATATATATATATATATGTGCGGGTATACATGAATATTCGTGTTATATAAGTGATTTTTATAAATCTTTCTCTCCATTTATCTTTACCATGTTAGAAGATACCGTACATATTGTATAACACATATGTTCACTTATATAATCATATAGACATATATATGTGTGTGTGTGTGTGTGAGTGTGAGTGTGAGATATATATATATATATATATATATATATATAGTATGTGTCTATGTGTAGTCAGTGCTTGTGTGCGATCATGTACGCGGCTGAAAAGATAATCATGAAAAATAATGGTTACAGCAATCATAATAGCATTATGATGCGAAAGTTTGAACCACATCCGTTTCATATATTGGTAATAGTTTATGCACACACACATAGATATAGTTACGTTGTGTAGCGGTTAGCTTCGATATCCCGTAACATAGATTATGTCAAGGAACTAATATTATCTCTGATACAGTTTCTATTAAAATTTATTTCCCTGTATCAGCTGCTACAGGGAACGCTCATAATAATCACCGGTGTCTTTTCATAAATATTTTATTTTCAATTCCATTCCTTCCGATATAAATCAATGCATGTATTCACCTATTGTCGGTCATGATGTTCTTGGTGGTATATTGAGTCCTGTTTGCCTGGAGCGTATCTGTCGACGAAAGTTAAACGACCGACTCCATTTTAGTCTGCTCTTATCAAGAAATATACTGTTCAGCCATTTCAAAGCAAACCGCCTGAGACCGACTTTGCTTCCATGACACCAGCTTACTCTTTTACAGTGATCTAGATTAAGACTTTCCATCAAACTTTCCTGTTACTTCGTTCCAAACACCACATAATAATTCTTTCTACTATAAGCACAAGGCCTGAAATTCTGGGTTGGGAGACTAATCGATTCTATCCACCTTAGTCCGCAGCTGGCGCTTATTTAATATGGTGGGGTCGGCGATGATGGCACTCAGAATATTCTTCTTACTTTTCTTCATAGAAATGTTTGCATTTAGTTGCGTTGTTCTGTTCTTGGCGATCGTCATCGAGAATATGATAATTAACATCAGCATGAACACCACCACAGCCATCATTAACATCAGCGTAATCATCATCATCATCACCATCACCACAACCATCGTCATCGTCATCGTCATCATCATCTTCATCATCATCATCATTGTAATCATCATCATCATCACAATGTGTTACCATGTTAACATTTTATTAATTAGCTTATTTATTTCTGGTGGATTTTTTTTCCGTTATGTCTATATGTTCCAGATTTAATTCTAAGTGTTTGCTTATATTTTCTGATGGTGGTTTTGTCTAAAGCGAGCATCATCACTTACACCACCGCTCTCTGTTTTCGAATAATTCATAACCTCAGGAGAAAACGAAAACACATAAGTTTATGAAATTAATAATAATCCAAGCGCACACACATGCACGCACACACCCACACACACACACGCAATCAGACACACATCATACATACATGTGTGTGCATATAATTATTTTCGTATGTGTGCCCGCATATGCATACAGACAGACAGACAGACAGACAGATAGATAGACGGATAGATAGATGGATGGATGCATAGATAGATAGATAGATAGATAGATAGATAGAAAGATAGATGTATTCGTCGTCGTTGTCTATATTTTTCGCAGAGGCAATGACGGACCATGGGCAACATATATACATCAGGAATTAAAGAAATGACAAAGGAATAAGAAATTATACCGTGAACCTCACTGGCTTACAGTTGTTTCTGCTATATAAGATGCTCTGCGTTCATAGTTGGATGCTTGTGTATCACCCTAAGCATTCAACTGTTAGGGCATTGCATCCTGTAGCAGAAAAAAACTGTAAGCTAATGAAGTTCCTGACATAATTCATTAGGTATTACTTGAAGAAATTTGTACAGATTCCGTTTAAAAGTGATGGGATCATTTTCATCTTTGATCTGTTTCGGGACAATGTTAAATAGAGCAAGGCCTGACGAGGAAATGAAATTGTGTTGCGGTGTATTTATGTGTTATGATCTTGAATTGGGTAGGGAACGTATGGCCCGTGGTCCTAGCCTTGGATTAATTTTGAAGCTAATGTTGAGGTCGTTTGGGCAATGCAGGTGGTATATTCTCCACATCGTACGTATGATGTATCGCTCACGGCGGAGCTGGAGAGAATAGAGTTTTAATGCTTTAAGGCATATATATGATCTTGAATTGGGTAGGGAACGTATGGCCCGTGGTCCTAGCCTTGGATTAATTTTGAAGCTAATGTTGAGGTCGTTTGGGCAATGCTGGTGGTATATTCTCCACATCGTACATATGATGTATCGCTCACGGCGGAGCTGGAGAGAATAGAGTTTTAATGCTTTAAGGCATATATATGAGAATGGATATATTTATACATGTATAAATACATGTACACGTACACAGAGACGGAAAATGTGTGAAAGAGAGAGAGAAGAGAGTGAAATCATTTTATTATATATTAATCTGTACGCTGTGAAAAAGAATATTTACAAAGTTAACGCATCGTACACTGGCAACATGATATAAACGCCCCCAACTATCACTGCAACATTGCAATCGATCGATCATGTGTGTGTGCGTACGTGTGTGTGTGGGTATTTGTGTGTGTCTGTATGTATGTATGTATGTATGTATGTCTCTCTGTCTGTTCGTTTTTCATATATATTTATTTAAGTGGTTTGTAAAATTGTGGGGTGATATAATCTTATAAGTGCCATATGTAAGCCGGTGCACAAGCATTGTGTTATTGAAGTGTGTGAGTGATTTCAAATTTATAGAAAGGCTAGCCCTGATTTTTCATATAAAATAGATATTTAAATAAAAATTAATATTAAGATAAAAAAAAAACACGTTCAATTTCTTTATTGCCCACAAGGGGCTAAACATAGAGAGGACAAACAAAGGGGGTTAAGTCGATTACATCGACCCAGTGCGTAACTGGTACTTAATTTATCGACCCCGAAAGGGGTTCGTGTGTGTTTGTATGCCCCTGCGCGTGAGCACGTGCGCGCGCATGCGCATGCGCACGTGCGTTTGTACGTCTGTGTGTATTATTGAATAAGTACTTTTAGAACCCAACAGACATGTTCTTGACTTACTATCATTGTTATAAATACCTATTATTCTGTGGAACCAGCTTAAGCATGGCTGTGTGTATAGGTGCAAATGGCATATATATATTGCATGTGGGCATACATTCATATATACATATACATGTGTATATATATACATATATATATATATATACATATATATATATATACGTATTCATAAATATAAACATTTATACACATATATAGATACATACATACATAAATTAAAAACGTAAAAATAAAAACAGAACACAAAGGATTATATATATATGCATATGCATATATAGATGTATGTATGTTTTTATAAACATAGTAACATGTATACGTGAATAGAAACCGAAGAATGTCGGTTGGTCTTAATCATATGCTTGATCATTGCCCAAAGTAAAGGCTATACAACAGTAAAACCAAATGACTGCTTTAGCGATAATAATTCAACGTAGGAACACACACACACATTTTTATATATAGTACATAAAATAAGAACGCTGAAAAACTAACTGCGTTGAATAAAGAACAAGAAATGTATATATACACAATAGATAAAGAAAAGTGAGAGGGTGGGAAAGAGAGAGAGAAAGAGATCTACTTAGACAAGTCACTGTATATCTCTGTATCTCTGCATACAAGTTCAGTTACAATTGCTGATTTGCATAAGCCGACATTTGTCAATATGACGAAGGTAGATATGTGATAAAAACGAAGAGAATTTTAATTCATAGACACAGGGGCACGAACACACTCAAACATTTCACACTTATACACAGACTCGTGTGTTTCTTAGAAAAGAAAAGATAGGTTTTTGTTATGTGTTCGCATTTTCCTTTTACATTTTTTCTTTCCATTTTGTTGAATATGTCTGCTGTGTGTTTATTTGATCGTATGTGTATGAGTGTAGATGAGTATTTATATATATATATATATATATATATATATATATATATATATATATATATATATATACACACAATTACGTATGCATATGTACGTATAGGTGTGTGTGAATATACGTATATATATATATATATATATACATATATATATATATACAGAGAGAGAGCGAGAGATGCGAATACTGTAAAAGATTGCACAAGTGTGTGCGCAGATGGAAAGATAGATAGATAGATAGATAGATAGATACTGGAAAACGTGTTTGTGCATACATATCTATGTACGTACGAACGTATATGTATGTATGTGTGTGTTGTCTGTTTCTTTATCTGAGTAAAATGCGTAGTGTTGTTTTTTTTGTGTGTTTCTTGTGATGCTGTGATGTCTATGCATCAACGAATGCTTTCTTCCGTCTTGAAATACAATAAACAAACATGACATGTGCACAAATGCAAAAGGCGTGTATATATATGTATATGTATGAGCTGTATCCTTCAAATCTTTCAGCACTCATTAATCAGTCTAGATTCTCATTGCATTTACTAGGCTCTACAAGGATGGTGTTCTGTCTCAGACAACTTCTTTTTAATCTGTGTCTACCTTCAATACTTTGTCGCTGGTGTCTCGCAAGAAGAAATCCTATTACACTCTCTGTTTTAATTGCTACCTGACTATTTACTTGGATGAAACGATGGATTTTAATACGTAATCTCTCAACACACTTTGTGTCGCGTGAAAGAAACTATGAACACAGTGTATTTATAGACGTGTAGATGGTTCTTTTAATAGGTATGGCACTCAAACTCCTACTGCATGTATTAGCTTAATATTATAAGCACTATATTCTAGTAGGCGTCTAGATATTTCTGTAATTCCAATATTTCAACAGTTCTTTGATGGACATCATAGAATCTATAGCCTCAAGTTTATAATTAATGTCAAGATGACTCTAAAATAATAAATCTATTCGAATGTCCTCCTCCGGGATTTGACAGAATCAGTAACATCTTTGCTCTAGTATTCTATTATCTCCGTGGCATTGATCTTTTAATGTTAATATATCCAACAGTCTTCCTACGACATACAACAGAGCAGTGATTCTCAACCGGAGTCCATATAAAATTTTGTAGTGAAAATTTATTGGTAATGAATTGGATGGACATCTACAATACTCAAAATATTTTAACAATTTTTTATACAATTCCAAGAAATATTAAATTATAAAGCTATAATAACAATCGAATAGCTAGGAGGGTTCATAGGTAAAAGAATGGGAGAGAAACACTTCGATAGTTTCCCATTGCAGCTCTAGTATTATTAGTGCCTTTGAAGTGCCTTTACACTGTTCTTCAGTTCGCAGGTCTCCAACATTCATATGGAAGCACTTGATAAAGACTACAACGTCTGTATGCTGATAATACAGCTCTATATTTAAGAGATGAGGAATTATGTGCATTATTTACATTTGACGGATATTTGTCCTCATCTTGTTTGTTGTTAGCACAACGTTTCGGCTGATATACTTTCCAGCCTTCATCAGGTGTCTTGGTGACATTTCGAACTTGATTGTTGTATAGATAGTTGTATATATTCTAGTTACGCTTGTAATCAGAAGTCCTGCTAAAGGACTTTCTAGGATATGGTGGCTATTATTGTTGCTGAAACAACAGCCAGTGAGTCACACAAATCTGGAAATAATGAGTGGCTGCATTTTTTTTTTCGCTGTATTTGACGTGGTGAACCGTCGTTACAATTTTAAAAGACTGTGAAATAAATATAATTGTAGCTGAATAATTTATCCTCAAGAAAAGGCGCTGGAAAAATTCCTTCTAACTCTTTCTTAGATGATAAACAACATATGGCAGCACGAGGTTTTGAGAGGAGGGAGATTTGGAAAGAGAGAGAGCGAGAGAAAAAAGAGAGAGAGAGAGACATAGATGAGAAAGGAAACGACAGATGATGAAAAAGAGAAAATAAAGTATCAAAGAACGTGAGAGCAATCGAGAGAAAACAAGAAGAAAAAAGGGAAAAAACTGTAAAGATAAAAAGAAATCGCCTGTTGGTAAGATAGGAGGCCACCAACTGATAATTGATTTAAAGGTTTGTTGGTTTACAGTTGAGAAGAGAAAGAAGCGGTGAATAGGATATATTTTGTTTCCGGTGTATTAATTATAATAATAACTATTGACTAGGCTTTGGGGATGTAGGAACGAAAGAACAGGAAAGATTAGAAAATCTCGTACCAAATATCAATGAATTTCCGCAGAAATTTGTAAAGATATCACTGAGATACTAATTAGACAAGTTCCGAGAATTGAATACGGAAAAATGGAAAGAAAACTAGAAAACACTCTGCGTTTCTTTGTTTGTTTGGTTGGTTGTTTGTTTATGTCCTTTTTCCTTTCAATTGTTTAATTATTTTTATTGTTTAGCAAGAAGCTGAGGGCTTTTGTTTCCTTTCCCGTATTTTAATTCTTGTTTATTCTCAACTATATCATCATCATTACCATCATGTTCATCATCATCATCATCGTTACTATTATTATTATTATTATTATTATTATTGTCGTCGTCGTTGTTGTTGTTGTTGTTGAAGCTGCAAGCTTGCAGAATTGTTGGTGCGTTGGGGAAATGCTTGGCTGTATTTCGTCTGTGTTTACGTTCTGAGTTCAAATTCCACCGAGGTCGATTTGGCCGTTCATTCTTTGAGGGTCTATAAAGTAAATACCAGTCAAGTACTGGGGTCGATGTAACCTACTAACCGCTCTTCCGAAACGTCAGGACTTGTGCCTACAGTACGAAGGTAACGAGCTAGCCGAATCGTTAGCACGCCGGACAAGAATGCGTAGTCGTATTTCGTCTCGCTCTGCATTCACTCTAACCTATATTGAACCTTTGAACCTTTTACTTCCAACACACAATTCTTATATTTTCTCTATGCTCTTATTCTTCTTATTCTTTCTCGATACCTTTTCAATTCGCCCAGTTGGTGGCAATTCCCATCTGATAAATACAAAACTCGTCATCTAGAATATAGCCAGCGGCTAACCACACTCTGTCATCTGGACAGGTGATTGGTAGAAATAACGTTTACTGGAAAATACTATTCACTCATCATTTGTAATTGTTTAAGAGAAATTTATAGCAGGTGAGTGACTCGTAGCTGTAGTAATGGACTCGATAAGATTCTCAACGAGAAAATGAAGTCTCAGTAATATTTTCAAGGGGGAATTCAAGTGTGGAGGTATGGGTAATTTACGTTAAGCTTCCAGCATAACAGGGGGGCTTTGTATAGATGTTATGAGCATCACCAGTCACTGAATTTGTCTGATACATGCACTTGTCGGGGAAGAGGGAATGGGATGACTGTTTGAACGACTGACTGGACATGGAGTCTGTTTTAGCAAAATTATATTTTTGAGCTGAAGGCAAACATAAATGTGCACGCATAGGATTGTAGATATCAAAAGGGAGAGAGAGAGAGACGTTACGTTTTATTCATTGAACAAGGTTGATATAGACACTCTCCTTCTGCACATATACATATACATGGAAAAGCAGATAAGCACACACAAATATTCACGCATACACACAGAAGAAATGTGTGAGTGAGAGGGAGAACTAACGAAACATTAAAGCAACTAATGTGAAGTAAGTCAGCGTCGAATCAGTGGCACCAAATAGGCGGCGCTAAGACGGCCGTGCCAAAACATTTTGTATCTAGCGAAGGAAGTTTTGCAGAAGATAATGAATAGCTGTGTAATCACGGTATTCTTCCTGACTGGGAAAGCTCTCATTACCATCTTCATATGCTACGTGACGAAGAAGGCGCTACCTTGAAATATATTTTATTGAAGGTGGAAGAGACTCGCACCATCACCAAAGCTCAGTGAACGCCACCATCAAAGCCATTATATTTTGGCAACAAGATATAGCGTTTGTATAGAATTTCACGCGAATCAGCCTGTGTGTTTATCCAGGCACATCTGAGAGATAATTTCGTGTTCTTATCAAATCGCTCTATAGCGCTATTCGTAATTATTTATTAATGTATAGTATCATTGTTGATTATTAATTAATGTGTCTTCATTGTTTTGTTAATAACATCTTTGTACTTGACGTAGATCCCCAACTGTTTATTGTTTGTTGTTTTCATTTATGTTTCGTCTTTGATCCACCTCCAACGTCTTGGGCCCCTGTGACCAATAAAGGAACTCATTATTAGTATTTGCATAACGGTTTAATAATCTTCTTTATAATAATTAATATCAACGTCACCATCATCACTAATGTTCGTAGTTCTTCTGTCACTATAATTATTTAGTTATATATTGGTTTCACTGTTTGTTTTTCTATTTTTTTTTCTTCATTGTATGTGGTTTCGATATAATTACAAAAACACAACAGGGTCTGTAAATCTCGTTGCCAGCGGGCTCAAGTATTACGGATGTGAATCACCGCACACTGGGAGAAAATAATAGATAGTAGACGGGGAGATGTAATGGGAAACAACGATGTGTGAAGAATTAAAGAGCAAAAATAAAATATATTAAAAGGAAATAACATAAATACAATAAGGAAGTAACATAAGATTGAAAATCTAAGATTCCTGCTGTGGTAAAGAAACAGAGATGCGAAGTGCGTGAGTGGGGGTAGGGGTATAATAGGGAGGAGGTAGTAAGAAGGTTGTTAAATGGAGGAGAGAGAGATTAACGGAAGAGCATTTGGAGTACAGAGGTGATGTGAAAGCAAACGATAACGTGGAAGAAAATATCAAGAAAGACTAAGAGCAGAGGGGGAAACATGATAAATGGGTTTTGGAGTGAAAAGTTCGATATAGACGCTGGAAGAAAGTACAAAAGAAGTATTTATATAAGGTTATGTCTTTTTTCTTTTGTTTGTTGGACTACGGCCATGCTAGAGCATTGTTATGAAATGATTATTCGAAGAAATCGATCTGGTACTCATTATTGGGACTGGTATTTTTTTGATCGAACGCGTTTTGCCAAACCACTTGGAGGTGGTTGGGTAGGGGCGAACGGAAAAATAAACTGACACAGGTGGCAGAACCGTCACCATATCGGGGGAAATGCGTAGCGGTATTTCGTCTGTCTTCACGTTCCGAGTTCAAATTCTACCGGGTTGACTCTGCCTTTCATCCTTTCAGGGTTGACCAATTAAGTACCCGTGAAACACTGGGGTCGATGTAATCGACTGGTCCCCACCTCCCAAATTTCAGACTTTATGCCTATATTAGAAGAAAATTATTATTAATGTTATTATTAAAACTACTACTATTATTATTATTACTACTACTACTAGTAGTAGTAGTAGTAGTAGTCTCATCGTGATTTACTTCATTAGTATTTTTAAGTGTAATGTTACCATTATTATAATTATTGTTAGCATAGCTAAATGCATGGGAACTTTTAATGATTCAGCGGCGATAAATTTCTAAATAAATGTAAAATGGATACCAAATGACGTCGTTGTTGTCATCGTCATCATCATCATCATCATAATCATTATCATTCAAACTGTTCTTGGTGTTATGATACTTCTTTCATCATCATCATCAGCAGCAGCAGCAGTAAATACCTATCTCTTTACATTCAAGTATATGAAAGACCTATTGTTTGGTGCTTTAATTAGTCCTTGTAATGTGTCCACACCTATCGCCCTTGAGGCAAACAAAGATTTTTTTTATCATCATCATCACTATCATCTTTCTGCTTTTTTTTTCTTTCTGTTTCGTTCTTGGAAAGATTTTATTACTTTTGGGCAATTTTTTTACACCATTTTCTTATTTCAATATTTGTTTTTCCTGTTATCCTGTTACATCCGTTTATCATTACAGAGAATGAAGTGTGTGTGTGTGTGTGTGTGTGTGTGTGTGTGTATGCTTGATTTATGTGTATCTTTAGGGCTGTTGTTGTAGCTTTTGTTATATAAAATCATATGAATATGATTTCATTAATATTTTCACCATCTTCATCAGCATCATCATCATAATAATCGTAATCAGTGGTGCCATCATCATCATTACCATGTTGATTATTATCAACCACATCATCATCATCATCACCAACATCATCATCATCATCATTATCATCACCACCATCATCATCACTATTATCATCATCATCATTATTATCATCATGGTAATCATCGTTACGCTCATCATGGTCATCGTCGTAGTCATCAGCAACACCATCATCTTTACATCGTAATTATCATCAACGTATCCATTACAATCATAGCCAACATCTTCACTTGCATCATTATCATTACCAATATTGTAATTATAATATTGTTGTCGCCATTGTTTGAATTTTTATGACTTTTTTGTTTACTTTCTTTATTCTTTCATCTCATCTAATTGAAAGGAAAACACGGATTTCATTATTGTAAAGTTCATGTCACAGAAAAATAACTAAAGAATTTAAGTAAAGGGTTGTTATTGACCCCTAAAGCGAAAAATCTAATTAAAATGTGATTAGAATAAAAGTTAGGATATCTTCCCCTAGCAATTCCCAGAGTTCCCTTCATGTTTAATTTTGAAGAAGAAAATAGGACAAAATATAGAAATTATAAATATATGCATAAAAAATTTTACAGAAACTATAACAAACAATGTTAAAATTGTATGGAATTTTGAATGAATAATGGTTGTTTTTTCGCACTATTAAAATTTAATTCTATGGCGTTGTGGTTCGAGGATACATTTTGTAGTGTCCGATTCTGTATCGCAATTTCGATTCCGGATCAGACGCCCAACATCGGTGACTCGAGTTAAAAATTGGTTTCAAATTTTGGCACTCGACCACCAGTTTTCTAGGGAAGAGACAAGTCAATTTCATCGACCACAGTATGTCCCTGGTACTTTTATATAAACCCCCGAAAAGATGAAAAACAAAGAGGATTTCGGCAGTATTTGAATAGCTTTAATCTTCTTTTAGAAAAAATTAATGGGATCAAAAACACGAAAAGTTTAAAAGGTGTAGCTATGTGGTTAAGAGCCTCGCTATGCAACCATGAGGCTTCAGGTTCAGTCCAGCTGCACGGTATCTTTGCCCAATGTCTTCTGCTATAGCCTGGAGTCGACCAATGCCTTGTAGATAAATTTGGTAGACGGTAACTCCGTGTGTGTGTGTGTGTGTGTGTGTGTGTGTGTGTGTGTGTGTCGCTACCACCATTACTTGATAACTGCTGTTGGTTCGTTTACGTCCGGCCAAATAATAGAACAAGAAACATACTTGAATATAAGTACCCGATTCGATTTGTTCGATTACAGTCTTTCAAGGTGGTGCCCTAGGATGGCCAGAGTCTAATGATTGAAACTAAAATAAAAGAAAAAGACGAAATAGCTGAATATTTTTTTCGTGTAGCGAGAAACTCTGATAAACAACGAAATGAACCGCTTCGTCCAAATATATCTGTGTTTTGTACAGCTTTTATAATGTCTAATTAACAAAACTTGTCACGGCGGCGCTCTTATGACTCCATCAGAATAGGAAGGAATGAAAGAATGAAGGAAGGAATGAATGAAAGAAGGAAGGAATGAAAGAAGGAAGGAAGGAAAGAAGGAAGGAAGGAAGGAAGGCAAGAGTAGTAGGCGTAGGAGTCGTTGTTGTTATTTTACGCTAGGGCCACCAGCCATGATCGAACCGGTACATGATTAAACACATTTCAGGGGTAAGGGCCTCGTCTTTTCCCTATGTGTGTGAAACCCAAGTATATTTTACTGGAGGTGTTCTTCCTTTGTACGGCGGAATGGTATACGTTGATAAAGATTCGCTTACTATTTCTAGCAGACCGATCAACCACGTAGGAAGATTCTTTGTTACCTCGTTACATCAATAGTAGTTGTTGCTCTAGTAGAATGGGGGACAGCGAGGGAAGAGGGTCTGGAAGTGAGAAAGAAATACGATAGAAAGAAATCCTCCCATTGCTAATGTAATGACACGACCAACGCGCAATAAATTATTCAGACTGAGACACAGGAAAGAACACCAAGATTCCGAGAATGACTCTAGTTTTTTAATTATTTTTATTAGGAAAAAACAAATTTCTAACATGAATACAAATTAGTATCAATGTCATTATCATCAGCATCATCATCATCACCGTTATCATCATTATCATCATCAATATAAACAGCGTAGTCATCGGCTTCATCGTCATCACTAATCGTGCCTGCGCGGGCAGCCACAACCCATAGCCGTTGCTCTTCATAATACCCACAGCATCAGCATCAACATAGCCGTTGTCATTGACTTTGATTTTCATTTTTTTATTATATCCATCACCATCACTATTATCATCATCATCATCATCGTCATTATTATTATTATTATTAGTGGTAGTGGTAGTAGTAGTAGTAGCAGTAGCAGTAGTAGTAGTAGGGCGGCGAGCTGGCAGAATCTTAGAACGCTGGACGAAATGCTTCACGGTAATTCACCCGTTCCTACGTTCTGAGTTCAAAATCCGCTGACGTCAACTTTGCTTTTAATCCTTTTGGGGTCGATAAATTACATACCAGTAGAACACTGGGGTCAATGTAATCGACTTATCTCTTTCCACCAAATTTCACGCATTGTGCTTATAGTAGAAAGGATTATTATCATTATTATTATTATTATTAGTCTTATTTTTATAACGTTCTTTCACTTCACTACCGAGCGCAGCTCTGTGTGCCTTGGGTATGTGCTGTGGTTTGCTCTTATGGTTACTGTATTGAAAGTGTTTTACGTAGGATGTGTGCAGTGTCCAATAGTGCTATTTTCTGTTTGTTATATATATTTCTTAGTCCTGATGTTTTGTTATGTATTTGTCTGAATATTTTTTTATCATACCTAATACGTCCACTATGATAGGAATTGTTTCTGTTTCTAGACTCCACATTCGAGTTATCTCTATTTCCAGGTCTTTTTTTTTTATTTTGAAAGTTTCTCCATTTCTTTTAGAGAAACGTTGTTATCTGTTGGTATTGATACATCCATTAGGAAGCATTTTTTCTTCATGATCTCTGACAACTCTATCTAGTTCATTGTTTCCTAAATATTTGTATGTCTGGTTTTCGTCTAATTCTCTTATTCCATTTGATTTATCTAATGTGATGTTGCTAATCTTAACTAGTTTTCCTCTTTTCAAGGTTGCTTATTATTATCATTATTATTATTATTATTATTATTATATATTTGACTTTTGCTATATATTTGTACAAGTTGGCTCCAAGTGCCACCCAGTGACCTCAAGAGACACGTTAGAAGTTCATGTTAGTGTTATGCCTAGGGTGTCATATATTTGGTTTTGCACATAGTATTGTTCTAGAGAATGTTTAAGAAAACGTAAGAAAATCATGACCTTGTTTTAAAACTTGAGATTAGATAGACAGTATTTTACGTAGGATATGAGCAGTTCTCATGAGCATTATCTTTTGAATTTCTGCCATTTCGGGGTTTCCTGGTATCTAAGCTAGGTAGAAATCAGCTCCTTTTGTTATCATTCCCAGTAAACTTTATGACAACAGGTATTGTTTTAGTCTTGAGAAATTTTACCAATTTCTATTTCAAGATCTTTATACTTGCTCAGTTTTTGGTAGGTCTTGACAGATACGATTATATCGATTGGGACAGTCATATCAATGAGGAGGCATGATTTTTGACTGAAGTCTTTCAAATATAACGTCTTTATCATCATCATCATCATTATTATTATTATTATTATTACTGCTGGCTTGCTACCAAATATTTGAAACCACTATTATTGAGTGAGCGAGCAGCATACACCATCAAAGCGACGCTGGGGTACATCAGGGACATGTATCCCAAGTAGTAGTGGTGGTGGTGGTGGTAGTAGTAAGATGACGATGGAGCTGATTACCATTATTATGATGATGATATTCAAATGATAGTACGTTAGAAATTATGTGGTTGATGTTGTTATTATAATTATTTTATCATTACTTTTAATTACTATTATTAATATTATTATGGTTGTTATTATTAATATTGTTATTATTACAATTTTAATAATCGCTAATATTATTATCGTGTTTATTATTATTATTATTATTATTATTATTATTATTGTATTCTGTCTCCTCCTACATAATCATCATCATCATCGTCCTGATCGTCATCCTTATCGTTAACTTCGTCGCCATTATTATAAGTTGTGTTCACTGGGAATTTGTTAAAGATACAACACCGCCCTCGGCAATCGTTGGTAGATTTCTACTTGAAAATGTGTGGCTTCAGGACTCAGCACTAGTTCCAACGGATTTCGTAACAAAACGACAACAAATAAATAAGTGAATAAAATAGAAAAAAGACAAAGTTTCTAACACACACACACACACACACAAAAAAAAAAATAAATAAAAAAAAAGGAAACATCGAAATATGAAAAGAAAATTGTCACCATTAATTTTATTAATTAAAGATTTTGCCTCGAGATTAATGAATTCATCAGTTATGTCTTTCTTTCGTTTGTTCCTATTTTTGTGACACGATGTAAACCAACAACAACAAAAATAGCAACAACAGCAACAGCAACAACAACAATAACAACAACAACAATAATAATAATAATAATAATAATTGCAAGAGTCTTGAATATCAACATAACGTTAACGACAGTCAACAACTTTTCAAAGCAACAGTTGTTGTAGTTTTAGTACTTATTGTAGCTGTTGATGTGGTTGTTGTTGTTCTTCTTCCTGTTTGTCTCTTGAGCAACTCTGCTTGAGTTAGACACATGATTGATTATCATCAGGCTTCCAGTCATGGCTACCGCCACTTTCTACTTTGTGTCGCATATCGAGACAGCGCTTTATCCGGTGAGTGAAAACACTTTACAAAATGATCGGGATTAACTTAGAGGGAATGTTCGCTATTTTATCTAGCAAGTCGAGCAGCCAACCACGTAGGCAGTATCTTCTTCGTTGAATTGCCAGATAAGCAATCTTATCATCAACAGTAGTAGTAGTAGTAGTAGTAGTAGAGGAGGAGGAGGTGGTGTTGTTCACCATAGGTCAGCTTGCGTGTTAGTGGTTATTACTACAGCCATGTGTACCTTTAATGTAATTCTCGGATGGGATTCAGTGTTACATAGTGACGCATGGTTACACTTTTGAATTACAGATAAAGAGAAACCGACGGGATTCTGCACAGTTTTAATCTACTCGAATGTGTGTCGACTAGAGGCTTCAGAAAATGGCCTTTTCCCATTGTGTTACAAGCGAACTACTTGACTACTCGACCATATTGGGCCGAGTGTATACCGTTGCTTGTGTGTGTTACATTCTGAATTTCTTAAAATGCTTTTGTATAATTTAGCATTTGTTGTCCATAAATTTCATATTCCAAATGAGCAGATATAGCTTCATGTCTACGGAGTCGATGAAGTACCAGTCATGCGATTGGGTTGAGATAAACCAGTAAATCCTTCACTCAAATGTTAGGTCTTGCCTCTAAGTAAGAAGTAAAGGTGTGTATCCAAGTAGTTAGGGTGCTGCACTCACGAACGAAAGGTCGTGCTTTCGATTCCCGGACGAGAAGATGCGGTGTGTTCTTGAGCAAAATTCTTCATTTCCCTTGCTTCAGTCCACTTAGTAACAAAGTCCAGGGATTGGTGCCCCGTGTAGGACCAATGTCTTGATCCCATTCACTTGTAGATCGGGGAAACTGGGTAACCAGTGCTACGAGACGGTGCTTCATTATTACTATGGGAGAAATCGTTACTTGCTGGTCGATAAGATATGGAAGCGGTCAAGTGATGTAGTCGTTAGTGTTAGACTCATATATACACCCTGTATATATGGAAATGCGGGGGATTTTGTTGCTTTGAGAGAACAAAAATACAATAAAGGGGTTTACAGATATTATGATTGAAATTACAAAATCACTTAGCAGATAATTAAATCCGAATCATTGATTGTTAAAAATGTGGCTGAAAATCTACATAAATTCAACATTCTTTAAAAATCGAACCGCATCAAAATGTTTTGATTTGTACAAAATTTTAAAAGCTTTCTGTTTTTATACATATATATATGTATATATATATGTTGTTTTTTTTAATATTTAAAATTATGCAGGTGTTCTATTTGATTGAAAGACTGCATCTATGTAATACACGAATATATAACGTGTCTGTGTATACATATGCCCACCAAATGTGTGTCGGATTCCCTCCCTCTCTGTTACTGTCACTCTCTCTCTCTCTCTCTCTCTCTCTCTCTCTCTCTCTCTACACACACACCCACACACACATAGATATATACTTTTATAACATAAATGTTTATTACAATCTGTTTAAATGTTGTACATATATATGAGCGCAATATATGGCTTCTGACTTTTTACATGCGTAGGAAGATGTTTTAATGTTAACTATTTGGATTATATAAACACACACACACACACTGACACACATACACACACATCTATGTGTGTTTGAGTGTGTATACGTATGTACATATGGCCCTGAGTTTAATGTGCGTTTATAATAGGTTACACCTATAATTGAAAATGGATCCGTTTATGGTGTTCCGATATGCATATGCGAACAGACTCTCACATTACTATGCATATCTATATGCATACATACGTACGTACATACATACGTAAATACGTATAATTATATATATATATATATATATGTATATATATATATATATATGTATATATATATATATATATATATATATATATATATATATGTATATATATATATATATATATATATATATATATATATATATATATATATGTATATATATATATATGTATATATATATATATATATATATATATGTATATATATATATATATATGTATATATATATATATATATATATATATATATATATATATATATATGTATATATATGTATATATATATATATATATATATATAT
>NC_142946.1:41527337-41537337 GCF_046866305.1 Octopus bimaculoides
ACACATATATATATATGTGTGTGTGTGTGTGTGTGTGTGTGTGTGTGTGTGTGTGTGTGTATACATATGAATATATTCTATTCTATAGCGGGTAAAATTCCAGAGATCCATGGAAGAGTTCCCTCCAGCGGTCCTTGTCTCTCATCATCATTGCCACGTCCTGTGTCTGTCTTAAGGCATCAACATAGTGCGTGCGTGTGTAATCTCATGAAGAGAAACTGTTTCGACTGTCATCGTAGTAGTGGTGGTGGTGGTGGTGGTGCTAGCGACCATAATATTAGTAGTTGTAGTTATTGTTGTAGCTTAGTCGCAGGTCAGCTCTGCCTCCATTACACACCATACCATGTTCTTCAGTTGATCTGGTTTGTAGAAAATTCATAGGAACCACAATATTCAGAGGAACTGCGAGACTATTTTACTCATAGAGCAGCAAAATGCTATTCATTTTAGCAGACGATATTGCTTGATCTCTGTGAGATGCTGTCCTTTTTTCTAGCACATCGCTCGAATGCTTTGAAACTTATTCATTGCAATGCGACGAGAATCTTTCGTGAAATGAACATAATACGAAGACTTATTTAGATCCATTAAAAAACATTTTTGTTTTTTCATTTTCAGTTCAAATCAAACTCAATTTTACCTTTCGTAATTGGTCAGATCGATAAAATAAGTAGCATTCATGTATTAGGGTGATCGATATAATCCACTATACCACTCTTTCAAAATATGTGGCAATGTGCCAACGCTATAAATCATTATAGAGATGCATATATTAGTCAGTGCGTCGAACATAAATCATTCAGTGAAATATATGTAGACTGTTTCCTTTAGACATTTATCTTGTTTGTGCTTGGATTGCTGTGATGCTGGAACATCGCCTTGAAACGTTCCGCCCATCAACTCAAAAACTGTAATTATTCATTTAGGTCTGGCACTTATCGTATGAATCATATTCTGGAAATGGCAGTAACGGAGACATAAACAAACCAACATTGGTTGTCAAGGGGTTGAGGAACAAACAGATAGACACATATACGCACACACACATTATATGTATATATATATATATATATATATATATATATATATATATATATCCGCCTTTAACAGATGTCAAAATTACCCAAGAGCAATTGAGACCAGCGCCACTTCAGAAGGGGAGATAATCTCATGAATAAAGTTTTCTCCAAACTTCATGCATCACTGTGTGAAATAACAGGTTTATTTCTGGACGTAAGAGTAAAGACGTCGCACATTTTTTTGCCTCAGCATGCATCATCAGAATAGCTATCGTTCTACATCATTTCTTGTATCCAAGGAACTTCTTTACACATATTAAAGAAGGAGTAATACTCACTTATACCCAACCTCGGACTTCGACAGATTCCGTTAATTAAATTCACCGACATAGCACTGGTCGGCCCGGAGCTATATTGGCAGATATTTACCGAAAGCTCTGCTCAGTGGGAGTGAACGCCAAAATTAATATTTCATTAACTCTAGTTTAAAGAGCTCCGCTATGACACCTAGTTATATAATCAGACGTTCTTTCGCAGGCAATATGTAGTTTCGGTTTTTGAGTTCAAACTCCACCAAGGTCAAATCTATATTTGTTCTTTTGAGGTCAATAAAATAAATATCCTTCCAGTATTTTTGTAAGAGTGGATAGGATTGGCTATAACTTACTTCTTAAGAGTTTGAGCCCGAGGACACTGTTTTTCTAGGTCAAAAGACAAAAATTTAAAGATATATATTTTAATCAAGATGAAAATAATTTACAGAACAAAAAAAAAATCAAAGACAATACTGTAAAAATAGAAAGGGTATGAAAAGCTTATAAAAGGTATAAAACCCGGGCAAAAAGCCATGAGACAGGCTCTACATTTAGAAATATAACGGTACCAAAAAAAAATAGAAATAAAAAAAAAATAACTAATACACGCAATATATTAATTCCGTCCCGAAAGCTTTCGGCAGTTTGCTGGCAGCAGTCGAGAGACATCTCATAGAAAGTAGCAAAGCAGAGAAGACGGAGGAAAACGAGGAGGTTTTTTTGTGTGGGTTTTTCGTTTATTGATGGGTTTTTTTTTTCTACCTTCAGGATTTGGCTTTAGACCAGATATTTTCAAGAGATAAAAATCAGTCGGATTCTTTCAATCAATAATAATAATGATGATGATAATAATAATGATGATAATAATGATAATAATAATAATAGCAATGATGATGATGATATTGGTTACATATTATCAAATGAGAATAAGCACAAAAAGCATTTAAGTACAAACTCCGAAATGAAACATTTGCACAAATGTTCAAATGGAGACGTAAATTCTTAAAGAATGAAAAAGAAAGAAATAAGAAAAACATAGTAAAAGCAAGCATACAATCAGCAGAATGTAAACTATACACTCATACACATACACACGAACACACACACACACACACACTCACAAACACACACGCAAACAAACACACAGCAATGTGTTATTTATAGAATTCATATACCAAATTTCTGTGTACTTACGGATCTCTTATATCTGTGTGTGTATATATATATATATATATATATATATATATATATATATATATATTCGTGTGTGTGTGTGTGTGTGTGTGTGTGTACAGGTTCTATTTCCATATTAACAAAAGCTAGAATTTAGAATTATTCCGCATACATCCTTACCACCTCTATTTACTATCGGAAGTAAACTATTATTGGAATCACCAAAAATAGTGTTTATGCACACTGACAGTATGTATGTATGTATGTATGTATGTATGTATGTATGTATATATGTATGTATGTGTGTGTGTGTGTGTGTATGTGTGTGTGTGTGTGTGTGTGTTTGAATGTATGTATATCATTTCACCTAGAAATTCATATGTGCGTATTTATAGATTTAGTCTACGCTATTCGTGCGTACGTGGTTATGAAGAAACTGTGAAGTGCGTGCGTGTACATATAACATTGCCTCTATGTGGCACATATACACACACACATACGCGCATATATATATATATATATATATATATATAATATGTATATATATAATATGTATATATGTATGTATATATATAAGAAATATCTCATTAATAAATCGTATTCTCTCTTCTTAGACTTCATTCAAAATGTTTTTTTTTTTCCTTTGAAACGTATATAAGTCACATATAACTATATATATTCAAGATCTAAACATTATATATATGCCCATACATATGATCACAGTGTTGCGTATGTATATATATATATATATATATATATATATATATATACTCACACACTCGTTGACGTGTGAGTTTGTGTACGCAGGCGAGTGAAGAGCGAGACAACCTATGTCTATGTACAAATATATTTGCACACAAACGCACAAACACGTACACACTAACACGCACAGACATATGTGTCTATGTATTTATGTATTTTTAGAAACCTCATTAAAATAGACAAAAAATATCATCTTTTCCAGTATATTTGATACACGAAATATCTCATACTTAATCTATTTAACTTGTATTACATTGCATTAAACAGATATAAGTATGTGATATTTGAAATATCAATAATCTGCAAAAGATGGTATTTTTTTTTCTCTATTAACATGGCGTCCTTTAAACATTCTTCAAACAAGAAGTGTTTCCTTTTCATAACGAGGAAAAATAGGTTTTTTATTATTTTGTCTCCGTGTTTTTGTTTAATATACTTATTTCATAAAAGAATCTCCTTATACTTTTACCGATTATTTCAAGAATGTGAATTCTCCCAGGAAAGAGTTTACAATTGAAACACACTGTCATTAAACGACATCTTTTATCTTTCAATTGTTTCAGTCATTTGACTCCGACCATGCTGGGGCACCACCTCAAAGTGTTTAATCGAACAAATTGACCCCGGTACTTATTTTTTAAAGTCTGCTATTTATACTGTCGGTGTTTTTCAACGAACCACTTAGCTATAGGGACATAAGCAAACACCGTTTGTCATGCAGTAGTTTGTAGTGGGAGTAAAAACCCCCATATATTCACAAACACACAAACACACACACATATATAGGTGTGAGTGTGTGTGTGTGTGTGTGTGTGTGTATGTGTGTGAGTATGCGTGGGATGGTGAGTGTGCGTGCGTAAGAAAGAGAGAGAGGGTGGCTTCAGTTTCCGTCTATCAAATTGGAAATACTGACACAGGATAGCAGAGCAGTTTCTGTGACCTGTTGACTGGCTAGAATAGCTTTCTAAACTTGAAAATGCGTGCGCACACACACACACACACACACACACACACACACACACATTTGTATACATACATACATACATACAGAACAATCACCTGCGTGACAACAGAAGAAGTAGACCTTAATAGCGTTGACATGGAAGACAATATGAAGTTTGGAATACAAGCGTAGAACACGTGCATTTTCCTTTAATAGATACAGCTGACGAACGGTGGCTGTAAATCGGATAAAAACATATCCAGTGCTACCGAAAGATTCAGAGTTACTGCCTCCGAGTGTCCTATGCTCTTATTCTACAGTGTGTGTGTGTGTGTGTGTGTACACTCACGTACTGAGGTTAAATTTCGCCGTGGTCAACTTTGATTTACACGCTTTCAGAGTCGATAAAATAAGTACCAGTTGAATACTGGGGTCGATGCTATCCCTAAAATTTCAAGGTTTGTGCCTATAATAGAAAAGATTATGTGAGGCCATCGATTTACTCTTTCAACTCGGAAACCGTTACTGAATGCAACCCTTCAGGTGACAAAAATCTCTCACTATTTGAGGTTAAGTGAAGGTTCACTCAATAATGGCAGGAGACATCGAATTTCACGACTTTGATCAGGTGGTAAGCTTTTGACGCGCGCGTGTAGAAGATTTTGTACTGGAATTATCAGATTGTTTATGCTGCATGTTTAAGAAAGCGATTAATGATATCAAAGAATCTGTAGTAGCCCAATTTTCGTGGAAGTACCGAGAAGACTGAATTGACTATTATGCGGAATTGTCTGATGCTTTTGGCGGATGAACTTTGTCGGTGATGATGGAAGATGTTAGCCGACCTGCATGTCAAATTCTCTAGACAAATTTTTACCGAGCTTTCAAGCAGAAAATCTTTCGGGTATCCTGTTTGACATATTGAATCAAAATGTGACATTTCTCTGCGACACACAATCTGCAATCATGACCGTTTAAAACGGGGTTGAAATAAGTGAACGGAAAATTCAAAATTATGTGAACGCCGAAGCATGCACACAAGAAAATGTTAAAGTTTAAGATGCCACTGAAGGAATACATTTGAAAATTTTATAGTGAAGGAAAGAGAAAACTAGAGAGATGTTTAAAGGGTGGCGGTAACTAAGGAAAAATAAAGAAAAGGAAAGTGGTGATCATTTCCTATTTGTTGCTCTTAAACCTGATGCAAGCGTTCATAAGCCGTGATAATTCTGCATCTTTGCGGGCATAATATATCTAGGATACGATTATCTAATGTTCTTTAGTTACTAAACGTAGCAGCGTCAGATTGGGCAGAAAATTCAAGCAGGTCAAGCGACAGTGCAAAAGGCTATTTGTTGAATCGAACTCAAAAGGATGTTAATGAATTCTGAACAGACATAGCGACGAATGTAGAAAGGAATGTCACCTAGTTGTGTTAGGATTTAAAAAAAAACATCTATCTCAGATTTGAAGGCATTTAAAACGTCAAACTTTTAACTCTACATACCCATATTTCTGTTATATTTCCTGGGGGTTTTTTTTTTCGTTTTTGTGGCTCTGCTTTTAATTTTTTTTAACGTCAATGTCCTAAGCCTTGCCTCAAGAACCTTTGCTTCTAAAGTGAAAAAATGTAACTATAAATGAATCCTAATACAAGATTAGTTAAGAAATACGGAAATGGAACGTATTAAAAAGTATTGGCAAGTTATAAAAAGGAAATACACACACGCACAAATAAACAGATAACGATGACTAAGTGTGTGTGTGTGTGTGTATATATATATATATATATATATATATATATATATGTATGTGTGTGTGTGTGTGTGTGTGTGTGTGTGTGTGTGTTAAATATACATTTACATGTCCATACATATATATACACACAAATGTATGTATGTATGTATGTATATACACACATTTAATTATTATTTATATATTCAGATATTTGCACGACATATCAAATACATATATGTAGACATAAATACACTAACAAACGGGAATACACGCCTACACTGTGAAACCCTCACATTAAATTACTCAAACCTGGAATCATTGCAGAAATGATGGAGTAACACTAAAGGAGAGACATTACCCATAGTTCAAAACCGAAAACTAAACAAAATATGAAGCTGGGGATTAGAACGGCTGCACCCTGCTTACTTGGAAGTTTTTATACCAATTTAAGGTTAGCTGGATCTCGAATAAACAAGATATCTAAGAACAGTCAGCAAGGAAGCCCCTTAGCAAAATGGCTAACGCTGATTCAACTACATATGTTATTTCATGTAAATTTGGTTCGAATCTCAATGTCAAATGAATTTTATCATTTCACTTTGATACAACTGTGAATATACGTGGCTAAATGGTGAGACCAGCACATAAACACAAGGTCGTTAGTTCCATTCCAGGACCGAATAGCACATCGGACCTTGAGTAGGGTACTTCAGACTGCTGCAAGTTATTCAGCTGTGAATGACAACTGGTAAGCTGATGGTGCAATTCACAGATAGTCTCTCTTTTCCTCCTTCCCTCTCTCTGTCCATTCCTCTCTCTCTTGCTCACTGGCTGTCGCATCCTGCCTGCTCCCTTGGTCTCAGACAAAAGACAGCAAAAGGGCCTTCATGTCGGGTCGCTAAGATTTGAGCACCACTGCAGTCATTTAAAGCATGTTGGGAGCTACCAACACTTACTTGCACGAAAGTGACGGCTGATTGTAATATTTACTGTAAATATTTTTTTCAACAGTCATTATGATCTTATCGAACAGCACAAACAACATACATTGGCAATTGCACTCAATTCTAGATCAACATCGATTTATCTAAATATTCAACCTTATCGAAGAATCCTCATGAAATTCTTTCATTTGTATTCATTTAGTGTTTGCTTGTACTTTTTTTTTCAATTCCTTTCCCGGTCTTATCGTTTCGATTTTGTATCTGAACCTTGTCAATAACACTTCTCTATGTCCCCCATCTCTCTCTCCCTATCTCTCTCTCTCTCCCTCTCTCTCTGTCTCTGTTTTCCTTTTCCTATTTCTCTTACTATCTCTCTATATCTCACAAGATGTAAATATACATTATATATATATGTATATATATATATAAAATATCATATATATATATATATATATATATATATATATATATATATATATATGTGTGTGTGTGTGTATATATATATGTGTATGTATATGTATTTCAATATACATATGTATACATACACGCAAACAAAGATATAGATATACACACACATGCAAGTGTATAACCATAAACGTTGTGTTAAATACCATCTCACGAAAATGCTTGTCATTCGATATCTCAATACGGTAGGTGCTAACATTAAAAAGAAAACAAACGCAATATGCTGCGACGCCATTGCGATTCTCCGGTGTATGGATATATTTTCAAAGATTTTTCAATGCCACCATACGAGCTTACAAAAATATATACCTACATACAAACAAACAAGCATACATACAAACACACATGTATACATACGTAAGTACGTACATATATATATACATACATACATACATACATATATACATATTTGAATGCATATACTACACACATACAATAAAACATGGCTGAAGTATATTTTGCGTTATTGAAAATATATAGAAAAATAAATATTTGAATATATTTTCTTCCCCATTACATACATCTTAAATTTACTCATTTTTGTAAATTTCAAACGATACTTTACATTAAAAAAAAAAAAACGATGTAAAATAAATCCAGTACGTTTATTTTATTTGTTATATTCACAATCTTCGAATTTTATATATTTTCGTATTTCATATTTGAGAAAAACGTGTGTGTGTGTGACGTTGTTAGGAAACGGTAGGGTAAATCCTCGGTGCAGAATAAGTATGAAGCAATTTGTTTTGGATTCCTTATACTTACTCAGAATTTTATTTATTGTTGTTGTAATCACATTATCAATGACACAAAACACACTTGCGAGTCATCGTAGAGGAACAGAGAGAAACGTCAGCACTACCATAATTTATATATATATATATATATATATATATATATATATATATATACACGCATGACATTCGATTTGTTTCCTGACACAAGTTTGTTACCAAAAGTACTTTCCCTATATATATATATATATATATATATATATAAATGTATACACACTTATATACACATATACATATTGATATATATATATATATATATATATATATATATACACACATATATTCTTATATATACATACATATATACATATATATAAATATATATATATATATATATATATATATATATGTGTGTCTGTATGCATGTACCAGACGTTATACATACCCACTATATGTAGTTATATGAATATGTCGAGATATGTTATAAACGTTTTATATATTATGTGTGTGTGTGTCTGTGTGTGTGTGTGTCTGTGTGTTTGTGTGTGTGTGTTGGTATTTATTGAGTGTATGGGGTGTTTTATACAGCAAAATGTTATTCATATATTTATGACATATGTATATATAAGCAAAATATACCATATTTATTTCACACTCACACACACACATATATATATGAAAATGATGCATTTATATATACAAAAACGACAAACACAGCACTTTTTGTTGTATTTCTCCACATATTGTACTATCCCTCTGCGCACGTCTGTGTATTTTCAGTTATTCCATTTTTCTCGAATATGAAAAGGAAATTAAAAGAAAAATTAACAAAACAAAACTATCAACCTGATAAAAAAAAAAACACACATGCACACGCAAGACAACACATAAAAAAATGCTGAAAATAAAATATATGAAATAAATAAAATATGGACGAAACATATATATATATATATATATATATATATATGTATATATATAAGGCAAAAAACAAAAGTTTAACACAGAAAAACACAAAAAGGAATAATAATAATAATAATAATAATAATAATAATAATAATAATAATAACAATAATAATGAACAGAAAAAGAAAAACAAAATACAAAGTCAAAAATATATATATAAAATGGGGGGAAAAAATGACATAAATAGCGTAACAGTTATTTTCTGCCAATATGGTGCCGGATGTTTTTCTGCCTAGAATTTAATGCTTATGGCAGGTGATGTATCCTGTATAACCAAAATCGATCATATTCCAAACTATTCTTGTCTATAACCACTGTAAAAATAAAGGCCTGTATTCTATTGCAATGATCGAATACTTAAAAGAATTGATTATTTCGTTCATTGTTGTTATTGTTATTCTTCGTTTTATTTTTAGCGTTGACAGCAAATTTTTACGTCAAGTCTCTACGTGTATACACATATATGCATTTGCATAATATGTATATACGAGTATACATATATATATATATATATATATATATATATATATATATATATATATACATATATATATATATATATTTATATAATGTATATACATTATATATAGATTATATATGTTTATAGAGGCATATAAATGCATCTTTATATATATATATATATATATATATATATATATATATATATATATATCTGTATGTATTTTTGTATGTAGATAGGCTATATATATATATATATATATATATATATATATATATACGTGTGTATATATGTATATAGTAACTTATGTGAATGTGTGTGTGTGTGTGTATATATATATATATATATATGTGTGTGTGTGTGTGTGCGTTTATATGTATGTATGTATGTATGCATGTATAAGCTAATACATACACACAAACATATTCATAAGTTATATACGTATATGTACATATACATTTATACATACGCATATACACAGTG
>NC_142946.1:41549837-41569837 GCF_046866305.1 Octopus bimaculoides
TCATTTTCGGGTTAACGTAGCTCAAAGCGTTCAGCACCACGGAAAATGGAATAGTGTGGAAAGTAATCACCAATTCATAATAAGAACACGAAGAACATATGATGATGATGATGATGATGATGATAATAATAATAATAATAATAATAACAAAAATGATAATAGTTTCAAATTTTTGCCACAAGGGCAGCAATTTTGGAGGAGGGGAGGAGTCGATTACATCGACCTCCAGTGTTTCACTGGTACTTAATTTATCGACCCCGAAAGGATGAAAGGCGAAGTCGACCTCGGCAGAATTTGAACTCAGAACGTAGCGGTGGCTCTCAGGGCTTCTGATCATAACTGATTGGAAGTCCTATCATGTACACATTTTGTTTTAGTATGAAAGATGGGTTACAGCAAATATTCTGCTTAATACCATATAATTACTCGTCAGTTACTTGACCTTCGCCAGTTGAGTTATGTCCCTTGGTGACTGGCGCTATATGTATTTCTGATCATGAGCAAGTGTGTTGGGGGTGCATCATAGCTATGTGTTTAGAGGAATTCTTTGACGTTTTAATAATTCACCTCTGGAAAATAGGGTGTTGCGATCATTATCCGTAAACTAACTTTATTCAGGGACCTTTTGAGCAAGACAGGCTACTCGGTCTGAAGAAAATTCTAACTGGGCCCCACCTGCAAGATCATGCGCTGTATATTTTGATAAGAGATCACAATGTCACCCAAATATGGTTGTGATGCATGTGCCTGGTGTACCCTTATCATACGGGTAGTCCTTGCGGGTATACTGGGCTTCGTATATATGTACCCCATTGTCACTTTCATGGCATGTTTTACTCTGTCACTCAATAGTAATAATACTAATAATTTCTGACTCAGGGCCGGAAACTTTGAGAAGGGGACAATTGGCACCGCTGAACCTCATACTTCATTAATACTTTATTTTATTGAATCCGGGTAGATGAAACTACCCGGTAACCTCCATAATAATGTTACTTCATAACACAGGCATAAGGCTCCATTATAGGTTTCATGTAGCTGCTTGCTATCTTTAGCGGTGAATGAAGTGTGTTATGAAGTCGTTGTATTTACATGTTCGATTAATTCTATTTCATTATCGCCGAATATTCAAGTGTCATTTTGATATTCTGACAAATGTGTGTTTTCATCTTTTAGTATTAGTTACTTAGTGTTTGTTCGGAGGATTAAATTTGGCAAATGCCTCATCTTGCTTTCTAGGCCTCCGCAGGATTGTCTTGGCGTATTTTTCTACTGAATTATCGAAAGAAAAATTGGAGTCTACTGCGCCTAGATTTCAATAAGCCATATTAGATATGACATGTGACAGGATTTGTGGACTTTATTGTTCCAGACGAACATCGAGGAAGGCAAACGGAAATTTTATAAAGAAAAGTCTAACACAGCCATGTTAATGCAAAACTTTGATAAGGAAATTTATATTGTAAACATAAATAGGTGCGTGTGTGAGTGTAAAAATTACATATAAATATATATATACATACGCATCTGTGTGCGTTGTGCAGATATACGTCCACAAGAGAAACATGTATTAATATATATATATATATATATATATATATATATATATATATATATATATATATACGCACATATTTATCATCTATCAATTTATTTACATATAGGGAAAAAGTGATATATGTATATGTGTGTATATGTGTGTGTATGTATATATATATATATATATATATATATATATATATATATATACACACACAAGCATTCGAATACACACAAATTCTCATGCACACATATTGTTTGCATTAAAGTTTCTCTCTGTGTGTGTATATATTGTGTGTGTGGCTGAGTATGCGCGTGTGTCTGTGTGTTTTTTGTCGGTGTCTCTGTGTACTTACACGTATGTATATACAAACATGAGTGTTAGCGCGTGTGAGTTTATTATTGTTTTACTTGCTGCCAACTGAATTCCATCAATAAAAATTTCAATTGTGAAATTTGTTGTCTTCTCTCCAAAATGAGTGATTTCAATTGACGAATAATGAATAGGTTGTCGTTAGTTTTGGGCAATCGTTAGTTTTAGCATCATTTTGCTTTATGGCAATTTATCACGAATACCATAAGCACGCATACACATCAACAAAGCAATACACAAAGATATCTGGATATAAATACTAATATTTGTCTATATACAAGTATATGTGTGTGTGTGTGTGTGTGTGTGTGTGTGTGTGTGTGTGTGTGTGTAAACATATGCATGTATGCCTATACTCTTTTATCAGTTTACTTGTTTCAGTCATTTGACTGCGACCATACTGGAGCACCGGCTTTATATATATATATATATATATATATATATATATATATATATATATATGTGAGTGGCTGTGTGGTAAGTAGCTAGCTTACCAACCACGTGGTCCCGGGTTCAGTCCCACTGCGCGGCATCTTGGGCTTCTACTATAGCCTCGGGCCGACCAAAGCCTTGTGAGTGGATTTGGTAGACGGAAATTGAAAGAAGCCCGTCGTATATGTGTATATATATATATATATGTATGTGTGTGTGTGTATGTTTGTATGTGTGTGTTTGTCCCCCCAACATCGCTTGACAACCGATGCTGGTGTGTTTATGTCCCCGTAACTTAGCGGTTCGGCAAACGAGATCGATAGAATAAGTACTAGGCTTACAAAGAATAAGTCCTGGGGTCGATTTGCTCGACTAAAAGGCGGTGCTCCAGCATGGCCACAGTCAAATGACTGAAACAAGTAAAAGAGTAAAAGAGAATATATATATATATATATATATATATATATATATATATATATATATATATATATATATATACACATACATAATGTGTAGATGTATATATGCATATATACATGTGTGTGTATGAAGTCTTGCAGCCTAGTAGTTAAGGCATTGCACTGACGATTGCCAGGTCATTGGTTCGATCCTTTGGACCAGATGGGACGTTGGTTTCTTGAACAAAACACTTCTTTCACGTTTTAATAGTTCACTCGGCTGTAAATGCGTAACCCACTGACGGAATAACCTTCCTGCTGACGTAACAAGCGAAGTGACGACATTAGAAAGCAAACACAAATAAGTAAATAAAATGCAAAGCATATTATGACCGCCGATATTTATATATAACAACATCCGTTAGATAATTATTCATTCCTGCTGTCCGAGACTTTGATTATGCGGAATCCAATGGTGTCAGTATTTGGCTTCAGTTTGTCAGAGGGAAGACTTACAACCCTTGATTTCGTGACGATCTGGTATTTCTACGAACCACATCTACAGTAACGAAGGTATTGGCCAACAGTTTCGTCAACAGTAGCTTTCATATTGGTCTTGAGAATAAAAATGAAATGACAAAGATCTGAATTAATAATGTGGTACAAAAAAAAATGTTCGGTAGTAGGATCGAACCTGGGCCTTTCTTATTACATGAATGACTCCTGAACCTCAATTTAATACACACAGAGACATATATTCGTGGCGCCTTCCGCAAGTGTCTTCTACAATAGCACCAAGCCGACCAATTGAGTTCTTGTAAGCAGACTTTGTAGTTAGAAGCTGAAAGCACCCAGCATTTCTGTGTTTGCGTTTGCAATTGCGTGGTAGTTGTAAACAAGCGTCAATGACATATAAGCGGTGTCATCATTTTCAAGCTCCCGTTAAAACATGTCTGGCTCGGAGGAAAATATTACTTTGCTTGGAAGTAGGTGAAGGTGGTGACAGGAAGAAAGGTATCCGGCCGTAAAACAATCTGCTTCAACGAATTCCCTTCGACCTATGCCAGCTTGGAAAATGGACGCTAAAATGAGGGTATGTTAGTGATGTATGTGTAAGAATATGTGCGTGTGTGTATAACGTATGTATGTGCATATATACACCTATATATACACATGCATACGCTAAATTACACGTGCATTGTGCGTAAACAACAAAGTAATAAGCGGATAAATAGAAAAATAAATATCGTATTGTGTGGTGGGGTTACTATGTAGTCCGATTTGCTGTTTTGCCGTCAAATAATTAATGTTCTTGTTATTTAGTAAAAACAATATTTGGTATGTTAGAATTTTTGAAGTTAGAAAACCAATCTAATTCCACCTACAATTATTGTAATCGTTCTTACATTCACGCTACGTTATATAATGCGCTAAAGGCGAATCCAATTTAACAATGAAAGAGATACTGCATAAAAGCCGTCTCAGAAACAATGCAAGTCCTGTGCAGACAATATTGTCCTTCGCTATATCAACTATGAACTAATCAATACATTTATTCAGAAGGGGTTTTTCTTTCTATCTCTTTCTCCCCGCCACCTCTCTTTCTCATATTAGTAATGGCGTTGGCTACGTGGGGTCTTAGCCGGCTATTACAGAAATAACGTGTTGATTAATTCCTTGTGACTAAATTTGTTACAATGAGATTCTGTAAAACCTCTTCATACATATATAGAGTCGTGGCCAAAAGTTTGGAACATTCATCTGAAAATTAGAATTTTTATATTAAATGCCGAAATATATACGTTGTTACATACTTGAATCGAATTGTACCAGGGCATGACAACTTTAATTTTTAAGACGTTCCAAACTTTTGGCCACGACTATATATGTGTGTGTGTGTGTGATTTTGTATTTGGCTTGCGAGATTCCTGATGTGAATTCGTGTTAATAAGGCTTTAAAACAGAATGACTCTCTCCAGATACAACAAAATATATATACGTATGGCACTCCGTCGCTTACGACGACGAGCCTTCCAGTTGATCCGATTAACGGAACAGCCTGCTCGTGAAATTAACGTGGTTGAGCACTCCACAGACATGTGTACTCTTAATGTAGTCCTCGGGGAGATTCAGCGTGACACAGAATGGCCGCTTTGAATCACAGGTACTACTCTCTTTTGCCAGTTGATTGGAATGGAATGTGGCATCATGAAGTGTTTTGCTCAAGGACACAACGCATCGCCGGGAATTGAACTCACGACCTTATGATCGTGAGCCGCATACCCTAACCACTAAACCACGCCCCTTCACGTATATATATATATATATATATATATATGAGACAAAGATAAAGAAGCATTGGTTATAGAACACATTGAATTTGGGTCAACGACTTTACATACAACATCACCCCTCCTGTTTCCTGTTTATCCTGATGAGGGGGTCATCGCCGTGTTGCACTTTAGTGTAAATAAACTGCGGTGGTGAGCTCTCAAAATGGCCATAGATATAAGTCAATGTTGAATTTTACCTGTGGAAGTCTGTATACGTATGAACTTTGGACGTATTTGTATGAGGGAAGTAAAAGACTTTTTTCAAAGAGTTTTTCAAATATTTAAAGAAGAAATATATTTTTTAAGTCTTTTTAAATATTTTAATCGTCTGATAAAACATTTTTATCAGACGATAAAAATGTTTATCCGACTAAAGGCGGTGCTCTAGCATGGCCCCAGCTAAATGACTGAAACAAATAAAAAAAAAAAACAATTTCATTTTATTGTAAATGCAAAACAACACCACGGAGGAATCACGTAAGATTAAATGATAAACCGCAATATGTGAACCGCGATAGGTGAACCGCGATACGGCGAGGGATTATTGTATATATTTGTATGTATAGATAGATGCATGTATAGAGATACATATGAAGGGTGCATTGCTTAGCGGTTAAAGTGTTAGACTCATGATCGTAAGATTGTGGTTTCGATTCCTGAAGTCCATTTACCTGTCGAAGATGATTAATCCTGCAAGGGACCGGCGTCCCACTCATGGGAACCGGAAATCCGATCCTATGAGTTTATATGACACAGGAAGGATCGTCATCCTTTTATTCTTTTATATATGTGCCTCAGTACATATTTAAGTATGTGTGTGTGTGTTTGAGAGAGAAAGTGAGAAAGAGTGCGTTTGTTTGTAATGTATACGCGTATGTACTACAGTGTTACGTATGTCTGTGCGTCGCCACTCCTGTCTGTCAATCAATGAGAGAACATTTCTAAGGATTTCAC
The DNA here is from genome assembly GCF_046866305.1 of Octopus bimaculoides. Classification (NCBI taxonomy): domain Eukaryota; kingdom Metazoa; phylum Mollusca; class Cephalopoda; order Octopoda; family Octopodidae; genus Octopus; species Octopus bimaculoides. The sequence continues at coordinate 41,555,867 of NC_142946.1, forward strand.
TTTCTTTCTCGTGGCTGTATTCTTTTGGCTAGAAAGAAATAATCCGTAGGTCGCAAAGGTCATTGCATTTTACAAAGGTCATGCCAACAATCTAGTTTGTTGGGAAAAAATATCCAGAGATTACTTTATAAAGTGTCTTTCTTTCAAATATCGACGTAAATATCAGTTTCACCATTTTTGTTCATCTGGGGAGCAATAAAGAATATATTTTTCCGATAATTTAATAATTCCATCGGATTAATCGATTTAGCACTGTTAGGTTTTCAATACAAAAGGTCAGGAAACTCGACAGTGAACCGGAATAAAACAATCTTTCTTTACCTCTAACATCCATCGTTATTTTACATCCACCATATACAACTAAGAGAATGAGAGAGTCCCTACGTGGTCGAATGGCGTGCTAGAAATAGCAACCATATCCCCTTTAAAATGTGGCGTTCTGGCAGAAGCGTTGAAGCATTGAATGACGTGGGTGCAGATCCCTTCTGAGTCGATAAAATCAAAAACTAGTGGAAGCAGATTCTTTCAGAACTTCCTAGGAAAAATCTGCTATTCCATTACCGGGAAATATCCCTACCCTGTTTGTTCTGACTAATCTGCTCTTTGAGCTCAAATTCTTCTATTCTCATCTTTGCTCTTCTTCATGTCCGAGTCGATAAAAATTACCAACCAATGTAAACGTGGTGATATAAGCAGAAGAGTTAGAACTTCTGACGAGGTAGTTTGCGATATTAGTACCAGTTATTTGCGTTCCAAATTCTTGAGAAATAAGCATAATCGGTTGCTTAGTTTAATAACAATATTTGGCTGTTGACAGCTTTCAACGAAGCTTAGTCTATTGGTGGACTACTTTTCGACTTAGGTCTTCGGTTTTTGTCCATCCAACATCCCGCCCATACAAAACAATGGTTTTATTAAAACGAAAACACAAATAATTTGTGTGTAACGAAAACAACAACCCTAATAACATAACGTTTATACAATTACACATTAAGCTATCAAGGGAGACACCAAATAATAATAATAATAACAATAATTATTATTTTTGTCGTCGTCGTCGTAGTAGTAGTAGTAACAACATCAACGATGATAATCAATCGTATGAAATTATGAGGCAATAAAAATATCTATTTTCATTCTGTCACTGCTACTGCTGCTGGTTTTCGTAAATATTTCATTTAATCATATACAAATACTTCGAGTTTCTACTTTAATCCACGTACTACGCTCATCCCACTCCACCCCACCCCATCTAAAGCTTGCTAACAGCACTCCTCTCTCTCTCTCTCTCTCTATGTCTCATTAAACGATAAGAAAACTAACATCTAATATCTTCTATTTTTTTATGTATTTTTATTCAATATATGATACAAAGTATCAAGAAGAAGAGAGTGGAAGGGAGTAATGTAGAAGGAGAGACGGAGAATAAAACTGAGGGAATCAGTGAGAGAGAGAGAGAGAGAGAGAGAGAGAGAAATAGAGATACAAGGGCATATAACTAGAGAGAGAAACAGAGTGAAAGAAATACAATGAAATACGTATAACATTATGCATACACATGTTTACATATGTATATACATTTATGTATGTATATACATGTCTATTTATGCAGATATTATATATATTATATATGTGTACTATGTGTTTATTTTCTCTTATTCTTTTCTGTTGAAGAGTGTAGGCTCGAAACGTAAAAGACTTTTTCATTTTTCTCGAGCGTCAAACTAATACATTTGCCTGTTGTTCATGCATCTATCTTCGTCCTTTGTTTTAAATTTCAACTGTATATATATATTATACTTGCCTACATATGCACACATACACACACACACACACACACACACACACACACACACACACACACACCCCCACACACACACACACACACACACACACGCGCGCGCGTGTTCTAGGTGCCATGCAATAGGACTGTACGTACTCTGAGCCATGTGGCTGGGAAATAAATTCTTTATCTAATATCCGATCTTGTGCATATGCAAATATATTTTGTATACGAGAGTGATTCAAAAAGTAATGCCATTTTGTTTAGGACAGGTATAATTACGAACGTAGGAACATGTATCATACATCAAAATGAAGCTGGTCCTCTGTGGATTACATACTTACTTCTCAACATAGTCACCGTTTTTCTCAATAGCAATGTTCCTCCTTCGAATTAGAGCATGCATCCCTGCCCCGTAAAATTCTTTTGACTGTTCTTTGAGCCACTTCTTCACTACAGTTTTCACTTTCTCTTCACTGGAATAATGTTTGCCTCTCAAACCCTCTTTCATGGGGCCGAAAAGATGAGTGTAAAATTGGTCGAGACATTTTTCCCATATCATATGTCCAGGTGAGGAGCATAATCAGCCAAGGGGGACACTGCAATACGAGCAAGCACAGTCTATAAACCTTATGTTCAATCACAGCTGTAGCTGCATGGACTCAACACGGGACGGAGCGATTATGGATTATAAGTTGCCTCTATTTGGCCGACGGAGAAGGCGCCACGGGTCACCTCTGTCGGTGGAAGCAGTACTTTAGTCGCAATGATTAGCAACCACCCACGTCAAGTTTGGCAACCTCTCAGGAGAGAAAGCGAAAGAGAGAGAGAGAGAGATTTTTTTATGTAATTTTATACATTTAGAGTTGTGTTCTTAACGGCTTCTCGTCCATATCGTAAAAATTCTTTATCACCTATTTTATGTAAATTTTACGTCTTAATATCAACCTACGTGTATCACTCTTTGGATCTCATGAGCCTTAATTTGCTTTTTACTAGATACATCTACTTATATGCATTTATAGACCTTCACAAGCATATATTCATTACTGAGCGGCTTTCGTCTTGTACATTTCCGTTAATTCAGTTGCAAATTATAGATTTCCTCATATGTAATTAGTCTTTATTAGTTCTGACCATTTTTAGTAGCCTTTCTATAGTTTTGGTTCTTTTATGTGTCGCTCCTCTCGATTTTAGCTTGTTTCTTTTACCTCATTACCACTTATATATACACTGATATATATTATATATATATGCATATATATATACATGCATACACACACACACATATATATATGTATATTTATATATATACACATTTATATGTATGTATGTATGTATGTAAATGAATACATATATATGTATATGTATGTATCTGCATATGTGTGTGTGTGTGTGTAAACATGCATACATATGTATCTAGATATATTGATACATGTATATATATATCTGTGTGTGTGAGTGCTTGAGTGTGTGAGCCTTTTGGGCTAAATGCACATACATAGCCACATACACTCGCATTTATATTATATATATATGTATACAATATACATATATATATTTATATGTGTGTCTATATATATGTATATGCATACATATGTGTCCGTGTGCGTGTGCGTTGCACACAACATGTATTTCAAACCATAATCCAGTTTAAATAATACTTTTACCTTACTTTGATGATTCTAAATATGCTGAGTTTAATGGACATTTTTATCTAATTATTCAAACTTATTTAACGAGGCACAAATTAGAAAATGGTAAGATAATTTCATTGTATAATGGTACTGCGATGCTTATACTCGACTTAGTGCATGTTTATTGCTTACCGTCTTTAAGATTAGCTTTCCAAATCTATGTTTATTCCTATTAATATATTCTAGATTTATCTGATTTAGTAATAACGCGATAACTTCAAAAGTTCTTTCCATTCAATGCAGTTTCCTATAACCTCATAAAACACCAGTTTGACAACTTTACGAGAAACTAACTTCTACAAACAATATTAACGTTTACTTTGGTTAATGTCGCCAAACTGAGTTCAAGTGGAACTTTCGTCTCCTGAAATTATTTACTAAGCTCTAGATTTATAATTCATTGACATTATATCTTGTACTGGTTTCAGTCATTAGACTGTGGCGATACTGGAGCACTGCATTGGAGAATTTTACTACTTAATTTTTTAAGCTTTGTACTTAATCTATTGGTCTCTTTTACCCCCACCGTTGAGTTACGGAGACGTACATATTCTAATACCAATTGTCAAGAGAATAAAGGCAAGCACAAAGACACACACACACACACACACGCGTGCATGACGGGATTCTTTCAGTTTCTGTCTACCAAATCCACTCACAAGGCCTTCGTCGGCCCGAGGCTATAGTAGAAGACATATGCCCAAGGTGCCACGCAGTGGGACTGAACCCGGAACCATGTGCTTGAGAAGGAATTATCTTACTGCGCAGCCAAGCCTCCGCCTATGATACTTTAAACAGAAATAGTGTTCGTTCTTTGATTCAAGCTTCTACTTGACCTATATACTCTAAGCGTTTATATATTGAAATCAACGGTCTGACTTTCAAAATTTACTCAACCCTTCACAACATTCCTTATTTCATTGTCTGTAAACCCTAATTTTCATGCTTTCTTTGGCTTAGTTCTTGCAATTTTGAGTACATATTTTAACATTTAATTATGTGTTCCTATGAAGTCAGCGACAAATTAAGCCAATGTCGAAAATTATATTTAAATAAATCCCAAAGTTGCAACAACACAAGCATTGAATTCTTTATTTAGTTTATGACCAATCTTGTCGTAATGTGCAAAAGCATCGTCAAATATAAAATGTTGTAGACAAATAGACAGATTTACAAACGCACACAGGTATATATTATTATAAATTGTATATGTATGTGTATATATGTTGCCATGACTCTTCTCTTTTGTAACTTATCTATATAGTAATAAATACAATTATACATCTACACATATATCTTTAACGGATGTATATATGTTTTTTTGGGACAATACGAATGTTTCGACAATGAATATAGAATTAGAAATACCATTATATATTTGGTTTGCCAGTTGTTAAATGTTGAGGTTTTTTTTTTGTGGGGATCCTTTGTTTTCTATTTCTGAACCTGTGGCAATTTCTTCTTTCATTGTCTGAGTAATATTAAATAACAGTTTGTAAAGTAATGTTGTAGCAGACGTTTTCTGTGGCATACTTTTTCCTTCTCCCTCTCTCTCAACCTCTCTCTTTCTGAAGAATCTATTCAGGAATAACACATAAAATCACTAAGCCAATACAAGTTTGCTGAAAAGCCTGAAAGTTGAATTTCTTTTTTCTTCGTCTGCATGATATAATATGATATACAGAGGTGAATTGCTATCCAATATCACTGTAGATAGATTACGCGTTGACTTTATATATATATATAACAGTTTGTAATATATATATATATATATAATTATATTATTTTTAAAGTAATGCACAGCTATATGTGCGTGGGTTAGTGTATGTATAATATATAATCTTCATTGTTTGATAAAGTAATATATACATGTTCAAAACATCTTTATGGGAGAGAGATATATAGAGTTTGTTGTAAATGTGTCACGTGTAAGCAGGTTTATAGATCTTTACCTAAAGGTTTCGCGCAATCAGCCTTGTCATATACTGTACCAACGATCGTTTCCAGACGAAATTACAGTTAACAGCTAAATCATGAAGATACAATACAAAGATTCATATTTTTCGCGTGATCTCATATTACTTCAAGAGATATTATTTTTCATGCAGAATGAGGTTTTTGCTTTTAGCTTTGAGAATAGACAGTCGCTCAAATGTTGGCATGTTGTCATAATTTTTGTTTTGGAGTTCAGATTATAATGTAGAGACTCTTACTGACTGTAAATGCAAAATAGACGGACCATCCGAATGGCTTATTACATTAGGCGCCAGTCCTAGACATGACAGCGAATGGAAAAATACAAAGAACAAGTAAACACGGAAAATCCGCTCATCATTAACGGAGATCAGACTCCAGCAAAATTTCGGCGTGTTTATTGTCCGAAATTTTTTAATTCTTTGGTACCTCAATTCTAGTTGCACTAGAGATATACGGAATATCATTGTGATGATTGAACAAACAAGGACAAATAGTGAAGGACATCTTACATACGTATGTGTATACATGCATATATATATATATATATATATATATATATAATATGTGTGTGTGTGTGTGCGTGTGGGCCAAAACTTTATACTTCTTGAAAAACTACTTTCTATATAAGGCATAAAATTGAAAGAGTTAATGCGTACAGTTTTCCAAATATAGGTGTATCACTAATATATAAACGTTTATTCGACTTTCTCAGAGAACGCCGTCTTATTCCTCTACATTTTAACAAAATAATATATTCTGCACACACACAAAAAAAATAATAATAGAAAAACAGTTCTAACATCCTAAGCAAAGATTAAAATATATTTTTCATATTTACTGTTTGAAAATTTACGAAAGGAAAAAGGAAGTTTGAAAATAATTTAGGCTTCACATAATTTGTTTTACTGTACAGGGAAATCAATTTTAGGTTAGCTATTAAGTTAGGTTTGTAGATAATTGTACAAATATATACTTTTGTTCAACGTTGTAGCGGAAATTCCTCTGGACATTTCGTAAATATTTGCTGTGAATTTAATTTGGTATATACTTACTCAATTTCGTGCGCACACGCGTGTGTGTATGTGTGTATGCATGTCGGTATGTATGCATGTATGTATGTATGCATGTACATGTATGTGTATGTATATTTGTGTGTGCCTATGAGTTTTATTTGTGTGGTCCTCTGTGTGTTTGTGAAAGTATATGTAAGCATGAGTGCGCTTGCCTATATATATATATATATATATATATATATATATATATATATTATATTTATATACAATTATGTTTGTGCATATATGTATATGTACATACACTCAACGACACACGCATGTATATATATATATATATATATAGATAGATAGATAGATAGATAAAGCGGCATGTATGTATATATTTATGTATGTATGTATGTTTGCTTGTATGTATGTTTGCTTGTATGTATGTATTAATGAATGTGTGTTTGTAAGCATGTAGTAGTGAACTGGCCATGCAACGCCACCGTACCATTTGATATGCGTTAAAAGTTACATTCACCAAACTCTCTCTCGACACGAAGGGAAATATTATGACGTTGACACTAGAATTTAACGAATTTCATATTTACCTCAGGTATATATATATTTATCTGAGATATACATAAAAAAAAAGTTGAAGAATTGTTACCAGATTGGTCAAATATGAGGACTTCGAAAGAATGCATTACTGCATTCGATGTCAGATGGAATGTCCTTAAAAGATGGAAACTGCAGTGGTTTAAGACTAGAGAAAAGCTACCCGTGAATCGTTATATTTCTTTAGGTAACAGGGATTTTGCACAGTTATTGACACTGAGAGAAATGAGAAGTTTCTCTGGCGTATCTGGGAAGAATTAGTTGTTTTTTTTTTCATGTCATTGATCCCGAAATGTTGGGAGGTAAATTTTACATTAGCGAGATTTGAACACAAGGTTGAGCAATACTGCAAAGTATAATGTCTCTGCCAAATGTAAATTTTAAAATATGGCACTCCGTTGGTTATGACGACGAACATTCCAGTTGATCCGATCAACTGTACAGTCTGCTCGTGCAATTAACGTCCAAGTGGCTGAGAACTCCACAGACATGCGTAACTCTTAACGTAGTTCTCAGGGAGATTCAGCGTGACAGAATATGACAAGACTGGCCCTTTGGATTACAGGTACAACACATTTTTGCCAGTTGAGTACACTGGAGCAACGCGAAATAAAGTGTCGTGCTCAAGGTTACAACGCACTGCCAGGAATCGAACTCACGACTTTACGATCGTGGACCGAATATCCTAATCACTAAGCCCGACGCATTCGACCAGATATAAATACACACATCCACACATACACTCACGTACGCAGAAACACAAAGATAGATACGTACATACATCACACACACACACACACACACATACACACTCACGCATATCCATCCATCGAACCATACATACACACATACACACACACATACATACATACATACATACACACACACATACATACATACATACATACATACATACATACATACATGGATGCCGGCTCCCTCCTCAGTGGAAGGTTTATAATAATTTTAAAAAATAGAAGAGACATAAATACACACAAATACATACGTATATACACACACAAATACGTATACACGCACATACACAGATAGCTTCCTACCGACATATACACGCATAGCCACCGTCTGTCTGTTAGACAGACACAGAGACAGACGTCCAGCCACTTTACCATTGAATTTATTCAATGTTTAAACTGAATGTGATTATTTCTCTCATCGATTATTCTTCATCGATCTCTGTTTGTTATTTATATTTTATTTTTATCATTAGTTTTATTATTGTTTGATTTTTCTTGAAGTTTCGGTTTTGTTTTTTTAATTGTTTATATTGTCTTGTGGGCGGGGTTGTATGTAGGTGTGTATGTCTGTGATGTTGTGTGAGGCAGTCTCTCTCTGTGTGTAGGTGTGTGTGTGTTAATGTGGGAATTTGGTGGGAGTTGTAATGCTATTTGGTGGTTTTGTCTTCTATTTCTGCATTTTAAGAAACTGTAGTATGGAGGAGAAAATGGAGAGTGTGTGTGAAAGTGTGTCTGCGAGCGAGCGAGAGAGAGAGAGAGAGTGTGTGTGTGTGTGTGCGAAAGAGAGAGAGTGTGTGTGTTGAGCGAAAGAGAGAGAGAGTGTGGGGTGAGCGAGAAAGAGTGTATACATGTGTGCGTACCTGTGACAGACTTGGATATAGTCAGAAAGTGATAAATATACAAAGAGAGGATAGAGAGAGACGGGGAGGGGATAAACAGACAGACAGGCTGGCAGGTAGACAGACGGAGAGATAGATGGGGAGATAAAAGACAGAGACAGGCTGGCAGGGATTAAGAATCGACAAACGAAAACAAACTGACAAAGAGACAGAGAGACAAATAAAAAACGGTAAACAGACACATACATACATACATACATACATACATGCATATTGTACGTAGATGCACATATATGTAGATACACATAGCCAAAGAGACAACCAGTTCGGCAGATGCAGGCAGACTGACTTAGAGAGAAAGAGAGGGAGAGAGACAGACTGACAAGGCGAGGATAGCTAGAGAGAGAACATAGGGACAGTAACCCCGCTAATGCATGATCCACCATCTTTAAAAAAAATGGTGTTTAAATAAACAGTAGAAAGAATATGAAGTTAGAGATGTTATTAGGTGGTTAAAGCAAAGTACAATGCAACGCGTTGGTCATGAGTGCAACGATTTTCTCTTCTTTTATTCTTTTATATGTCTCAGTCATTTGACTGCGGCCATGCTGGAGCACCGCCTTTAAGTCGAACATATCGATCCCAATACTTATTCTTCGTAAGCCTAGTACTTATTCTATCGATTTATATTGCTGAACTGCTAAGTTACATGGACGTGAACACACCAACATCGGTTGTCAAGCGACGGTGGAGTGACAAACACAAACATGCAAACATATATATATATATATATACATATATATATATATATATATATATATATATATATATATATATACACGACGGGCTTTTTTCAGTTTCCGTCTATCAAATCCACTCACAAGGCTTTGGCCGGCCCGAGGCTATAGTATAAGACACTTGCCTAGTGTGCCACGCAGTGGGACTGAACCCGGAACCATGTAGTTGTTAAGTAAGCTACTTACCATACAGCCACTGATCATACATCATGAACCCCGAAAGAATGATGATGGTCTTAAATCGGGTGACTGATTAAGGATACTGCTTAAGTAGACCACGACAGGATCTGAACTTGGAATCTTGTCCGATGTTCCGCCACTCCACCGCCTCGGATTTGTGTGCATTTTTACTAACCCCGAAATTCGGTGTGATGGCCACAAAAAGCAGAAGTTTTGTAAGAAAGTGGAAGAATCGATAACATCAACCTTACCATTTAACTCGTTCTTTACTCAAAAGATTCCAAACGGATAAAAAACAATCTGAATCGCAAGGGTCGGATTTGAACTCAGAATGTAAAACAAAAAAAAACACACACAAAATAAAAAAAAAGGAAGCTGGATAAATTCCGCAAGACAATGTTTTTAGGGTTTATTTTTTTCTTTTCTTCTCCGCGATTTAGCATTTCTGCGACTCTGCGAACTGCAGCAAGAGCAACAATAACAATCTTAACTAGAATATTAACACATTTCAAAACTACCACTGCCATTATGATGATATTCTCAACGACACAAACAAACACCAGCAGAAACAACACGTTTATCGACATTTAGCGCTGTTTTATTATTCGACTTATTTACTTTATTTTCTTGTTTTATTTATATATGTTATTTATTTTGAGTGAACACAGACTTGTCAAATTTAGCTTCATTCATTTCTTATAATATATTGTTTTGATTTAAATGGATTTGATACACTAGTCAGCAGAATTCTAGCGATTTCGATATCTCTTACTGATTTTTTATATATATATATATATACAGGGAGTATGGGTTGGGTGTGTATGTGTGGTGTACATGAAACCCACACATACACACATATATATATACAAATACGTAGATGTTTTATATATGTATACATATATATGCACACACGTATATAAATATATATATATGTATATATTCACACAGACACACGTAGATGTTATATATATGCATATGTGTATGTATGCACATGTGTATATATATATATATATATATATATATATATATAAACGCATAAACATATTCGTATATAAGTATACATACACATATCAACAGAGGTAACTCATACTATATATATATGTGTGTGTGTCTGTGAGTGATACACACACACACACACATATATATATATATATATATAATCGAAGCACTTTTTTTCCTAATAGTCTATATTTTTGGCACTATGTTTCAGTATTTACATAAAAAGGGCAATGAACACGGTTTGTTGATTTATTTATTTCATTTTTTTCTAGACATTTTTTATTACCGTTTTTTTTCTCTCCTTTAACTACAAATATACATTTCATAATAAATATGGCGCATATCTGCTGTCAAATTGTTATGAAATGGCAGGAAATGGTGATATTACATAAAATATATAGAAACAGTAGGCACACACACAAACAAACACACGCACATACATATATATATATATATATATGTATATATATATATAAAATTATTTGTATCTTATTATTTATTAGTTTTTTTGCTACTTTCAGAGGGTGGTAGTGGAGCTGGTGGTGTATTTTTGTTGGCGTTGGGGTTGGCGGTTGTGGTGGTAGCAGGGATCGTGGTAGTGGTGGTGGTGCTGGTTTTTTTAGTGAGGAGGACCATATTGAGAGTGCTTAGTGTTGTAGTTGTTCTCGGTGGTGGTTGCCGTGGCAGTAGCGCTGATCTCATTAATGGTGCTGTAGCCGTTGGTAAGGAATTATTAGTGGCGAGGGACAGTATAGTGGTGGTGTTCACGGCCGTAGTGTGTCTAAAATTAGCAGTAGAGTCATTCGCCGTAGGAGTGCTGCCTTTTGTCGAGGTGTTGTGAAAAGCGGACGGGAATGTAGCCATGGTGAGTGTAATGGCTGGTGGTTATGAGTTTAATGGAATTACGGTGAGAGGACTAATTGCATTGATGTTATTTGATGCTGCAGGAATGGTTCTGCTGTTGTTGAGATTTTAGGAGTGAATTCACGTTGCTTAGGGCTTACGTTATTCGGCTTCGATTCCCGGCTTCCGATTCTTTGGGCAAAAACATTCTACTTCACGTTGCTCAAGTCCACTAAGCTGGCAAAAATGAATCGTACATGCATTTGAAAGGACAAACCTGGTCAAATTTTGTGTCTCGATGGATCTCGCTCAGAATTACGTCAAAGTTACGCGCGTCTGTGGAGTGCTCGACCATTTGCATGTTAATTTCGCGTGCAGATTGTTCCCTTGATCAAATAAACTGGAACGCTCGTCGTCGTAAGCGACGGAGTGCCAGTTGTTGTAGGTATTGGTGAGAGTGGAAGTTCTGCTTGTGGTGTCAGTTGTGATGGTTTGTGGTGATGATAGTGGAAACTGTGGGGTCTACAACCTGTGTGATAGATCAGTCGGTAATTGTGATGATTGATAAACGAATTAGTGGTGTGGAGCTGGCGGTGATGGTGAGGTTATCTCAAGAGAGAGACAGAGACACATAGAAGAAAATGTAGTCGAAAAACTGGACTGCAATGATACTTTATTTATCGACATCGGAAATAAAACAATAAAGTCAGTGAGATTTGGATGCACAGCGCAGAATAGCAGAAAAATTAATGCAATGCTTCTATACGACTCAATAACTGCTCTGCCGAATTGCCATATATATGTGTGTGTGTGTGTGTGTGTGTGTGTGTGTGTGTGTGTGTGTGTGTGCGTACATATATATATATATATATATATATATATATATGTATATATATGATATATATCATCATTGTATGTGCGTGCATAGGGATATGTATGTGTGTGTATATATATATGAATATATATATATATATATATATATATATATATATATTAAATGAACGCTCGTACAAGTTGGAGAAACAGACGAGTATGTACATGCGCAAATATATATGTGTATGTATAAAGAAACTAACAGAATGAAAGAAAGCAAAAGATACAAAGAAAATTGTTCATAGCAGTCTAGCATTTCACAAGAGGATAAACACAATAAAATAATATGCAGAGAATAAAAACAATAAAATAAGAGCTAGCGCCAATAATTATGTGAATACTTCAATCAGGATATAATATATCTATTTGTATGTATATATATATATATATATATATATATATATATATATATATATATAATACCTTCTGAATAACATGTAGCGTGACCATGTCAAGAAATCATGTATATTGCGTAAAAAGTATATCCCACATTAAGATAAATATCGTTACGATAATATTGGTCACGTAAAATGGCAAGATAGACACATATCTCATAATAATACAAAAGGCTATGTCTTTATGAGATCAAAAGAGCTAAATCTTCGCAGAAAGTAATGCGAATGACAAGCAAGCCAACTTTTCGATCCTTTATTACATAACAGAATGTCGTTATAAGTAGTAATATATCAAGAGAGATGAATGAGATAATGCAAAGGGGAAAATACGCCAAAGTGGTAATGCAGCTGACAATACATTCATACGAATACATATAGGCATACATACAAATACATATATATATATAGAGAGAGAGAGATAGATAGATATATATATATATATATACATACATACATACATATAAATAAACACATACATATAAATACACACATACATACACATATACAAATACATATATGTACACACATATATATATGCATTCATACATACACGCATATATATATGCAAACATACAGACATATATATATACAAACATACATGCACACATACACATGTATATATATATATATATATATATATATATATATATATATATATATATATGCTCACACACACACACGTAAATATATAGAGACATACATCCATATATATATATATATATATATATATATATATATATATATATATAAAACTTACTATATACATTATACATATACTATATATTGATATATATATACTCGCAATAAATAGATATATATAATTGTATGTACATGTATATATGCATGTACATACACAATATATGTTCGTCTGTGTGTACGCGTTCATGGCTAAGTGGTTTAAGCAACTCGCTTTGCAATCACCTGGTTTCACGTGTGTAGTCCTACAGTGTGACAATCCCTAATGCAGCCCCAGTGCCAACGTCGGAAAAAATGCTTTCCTGTCCGTTTTCTGAGTGAGAGAGCAGACAGCCAACCGATGCATTATGCTGTCACTCCTATGGTTAGTGGAAGTGAGAGAGGAAGAGAAAGAGAGAAATGTTAAAAACTTGATGGAAATTACATGGTTAGAAAATGTATTGAAGAGGTAGAAAGAAAGAAAGAAAGATAAAGTGCTTAGCAGAGGGAAATTTTAAGATCGTATAATATATTATTGCGACTGG
>NC_142946.1:41574837-41582337 GCF_046866305.1 Octopus bimaculoides
TTCTTCTCTAAATATACAAATCTTGTCAATAGAAATCTCAATGACACTCTTGTGAAGTTCATGGAACCTCTTTGGGAAAAAAAACCCGAACATAAAACAAATTCCACACACAAAAATCACACACACGCACGCACACACACACACACACACACACACACACACACACACACACGCACACGCACGCACGCACGCACGCACACACGCACACACACACAAGATATAACATTGGACATCATCAATGAAGAATATTGTTTCTCAAGTTGGCATCGAGTGCGTTGAAGAATGAAGTTAAATAGGTTTTTTGTTTGTTGGTTGGATTTTTGGTTTTGTTTTCTCGACGCACTCAACATTCTCAACTCTTCTCTGAATGGCTCTCGTCTATTCTAATTGGTGACAAGTAGTTGTTGCTGAATGATATAAATGATAATACGAAATATATTTATGTTTTAGCATGTATGTATGTAGGCTGTAAATATGTATATATTATAGGTGTATATATGTTTGTTTGTATAAATATATATGTCTGAGTATATATATGTATATATATATATATATATATATATGTATATATATATATATATATGCATATACATACGAATCTGTATGTATATATGTACACATATACAAGCGTGTACATATATAGGTACATTTAAATGTGTGCGTGTGTGTATTTGCGCGTATTTGTGTGTGTTTGTGCATGTGTTTTCTAAGATAAATAAATCACTTCGAAAATGTGTGCAGCTTAAATCCGCAAAATATTTCATTATTATGCGCATACAAAATACAAACATACACACACATAGATGGATAGATAGATAGATAGATAGATAGACATACAAACGTATAAAGCCTGGGATGAAGGTGAAAGGCAAGTGTTGTTGTGGGATACGGAGAACTTCAGAAAAATAGATGTAACATCAGCAACCGATAAGCGTAAAGAATACAATATTGGATAGAGTTTGAAAGAAAAAAAAAATGAGTATGCTTAATTAACTTTAGAAGGACTATAATAATATATGTTTAATTAAGTTAGAGTGGTTATGTGTAGGTCGTAGGTTTAATATATATATTAACTTGAAAATATTATCTAAGATTTAAAACAAAGGGAGAATTATATTTGTAAACAGCTGTTTTTTTCAGCTATAAGATCTTTTTTATAAATGAGCCACCAGCAATGTTATAGTAATTAACTAATTATAATTTTGGCTGCTTTAATTGTAAGTTTGTGTTTTAATTAGTTAAATCACTAGTTATACGATAAGGTAATTTAAACTAATCCTTTTGAAATAAACATGTTTTTATGATAATCCTATCGAAAATTAATAGTAAAACGAATGGCTTGCCAAGACAGGACTGTTTCCATTGTTGGCTGAAATTGCAATTGGTGACGGCGGAATCCAGTACTGCATGCTGGAGTTCGATGTCTAAAGACGCACCTTCCAACTAACATTGCTTGGGGACCAAAACAAAACGTGTCATAGGTGGCTCGGCTCATTTAGGAGTTAGTGGCATTCTTGTCCTTAAGAAGAGTTGGGTCCTACGGGATTACAAATTCAATGAAATACTTGAATAGAAGTCATCTCGACGTGCAATTTTATACCAGATCAGTCGTGGCCCGGATTGATAACTGCTACGTTCCTCACGAAAGGTTGGGGAAGGAGGCGAAGACATATATTCAAAGACTCCAAGACCGAAACGGGTGGAAAAAGATTGCTTAAAAAGTTCTGGTGCTTCAACAAGAAGAACGTTACGGGTACGATTTGACTTTCTTTAACCTAATTCGTCAGAACAGCATCGGATACCTTATTCATCGGAATAAAGCTATAAAGAGTGATAACTTTGTTTTGAACGAGATTTTGTGATAAATTTGCTTATATACAATTCTCAGTCACATGCTTTGTGGTTAAGAAGTTCGCATTGTGACCATGTGTTTTTAGTTCCAGTGTGCAGCACTGAGAAAGGATCTCTTGTTATAGTCCCGGATTCGAACAATGCCTTGTAAGTGAATTTTTTAGACGGAAACTGTGTGGAAACCCATCGTATGTATGTGTATGTGTGTCTTTGTCTGTATGCCTGTCTTTCTCCAGCTTCGCTTAACAACTTGTCTCGGCTTGTCTACGTCACTGTAACCTAGTGGTTTGGAAAATGTGGCTAAACCAAGCAAACCGTAAAACGTATAATCTGATATGTGGCTTTTAGTGGAAATATGAAATATTTTAAATCTGTTAAATTGCTAAAATTATAAAGAATATTTATGGCAAAGATGTAATTGACATTTAAAGAAAGATAAAATATTGTATGAAGTAATTAAGATGGAATGTATTTAAAACAGGAATATATACGTAAGGAGGGATCTGGACATGGGTTAAAAGCGGATGAAAACATAACAAGTAATAAATTTTATACAAACTATTGCAGTGAAGAAATAATTTCTTTTAATAAACAGGACGTCTTTAAATGTTTAATATGACCCAAAGGCTCATTCTAGTGGCCTATTAACATATAAAGGGCATATAATTTCGACAAACGCAATTTGAGAACAATTACATCTTGGGAATAAATAAAAAATTAATTTAAAATTAAAACTTCTCTTTCATTTGACTAAAAGAATAGACGATAACAAGATGGGGCTAACTATTAAATATCATAAATAATTTGGAATGGGAAAATATTCGTAATGTAATAAACGTGATAGACTGTTGACTCATAATATTTAAATACTAATATTTCTAATGAATATGGAGATATAAAACACTTATTCAGACAGAAATCGATTTATCTTAGAATACTATACCATCTGGAATATTTATGTGCAGATAAAAACTGATTGACTATGTTCTACATCTGTGTGTGTGTGTGTGTGTGTGTGTGTGTGTGTGTGTGTGTGTGTGTGTGTGTGTGTGTGTGTGTGTAATGATAAATAAGAGAAAGAACGTTAATCTTCGCTTAACATTATCATCATCTTAAGAAGAAGGAGAACATAGGAACAAGGCTTTAACTGGTACTTATTTCATCGACCCCGAAATAATGAAAGGCAAAGTCGACCTCGGCGGAATTTGAACTCAAAACGTAGCGACCGGCGAAATACCGATAAGCATTTCATCCGGCATGTATCCATTCTGCCAGCTCGCCACCCTCATCAATAATAATAATAATAATGACAGCAGCAGCAGCAGTAGTAGTAGTAGTAGTAGTCTGTGTATTTTATATAATGTGGGTATACCGTAAGAAAGCCTGAACATTGATGCATTTGTGTTGAGAAACCAACTCGTATAGACGAATACCGGATTGGTGTGGTTATCTTACGTTCTATCCACATTGAGTAACATACACAAATTGCTATTCTAACGGAATACTGCGTGCGTCGCTAATGACGAATAACAGTGAAGATGATGATGATGAGGATGATGATGATATCAGCAACAACAACAACACCAACACTAGTAACAACAACAATAATAATAATAATGTGCAATGGGAAATATTCATTTAATTAAAAAATGAAATATTTAAGTGAAGATTAGCGGCCAATTTATTAAGCATGTGGCAACACTTAATCAAAAGGTAAGGACTTTGAGGACAATCGGATCGGATTAGTAACGTCGGTAATCCCGTATTGAACATACTCAGATCGGCATTAAAACTAAATCTTTCATATTGCCTAAAGTCTTTAATGAATTTAACTTTCAACATTAATGTTAGTGGCACCATTCGTAGAAATCTCTTCAATATTTTCTGCATAGAACAAATGCACATACACAAGGAGAAATGTGTATATAGGAACTCACATATATAAGATTTGTGAGATAAATACACAAACATATGCATACTATATACAAAGATGTTATATGTTTTCATATACATACATACTTCCCTGTATGTGTATACATGTGTGAGCGTCTGTGTAAAAACATATGCATGTATATATGCACATATATGCCTGCATTTATATATGCATATATATATATATATATATATATATATATATATATATATATATATATGTATGAAAGTGTATATATGTGTTTGTTATAAATATGTTTAGCGACAATTATAGTTTTCCTTTTTGGTAAAACATTGCACACATTTGTTTATATTAAATTATAATTCATGATGTTTCAAAAGAATTTGATATCATTTGGATATCATGTGAATATCACAGAAACTACAATATCACAGAAAACTACAAACCAAATGAAACTAAACACGCTTTATTCCTCCAGATTTGAATGAGAAATTCAAAAGGTCTGTGGATTCCATGAACGATTTCACAAATGTTTAATATGTCCTCCGCCTGAGACACGGCACACGTCAAATCGATAGTCCAGCTCCCCCCAAACATGCTGCAGCATGTCTTGGGTAACAGTCTCCAGTGCCATAGTGATTCTCTGCTCGAGTTCCTCTAGGTTTGCAGGAAGAGGGGTGCATGGACCAGGCCCTTCAAACAGCCCCAGAGAAACAAATCGCAAGGTGTCAGGTCAGGTGAACGTGGCGGCCATTTAAACAGCACATTGTCTTAATCACCATTAAACCCCATCCATCTCCCTCGCATATTGTCATTGAGATAAGATCGCTCAGTGAGTTTCCAGTGAGGTGGAGCCCCGTCCTGTTGAAATATGAAGTCTTCTTGTTCATTTGCAATGAGTGCGTCCATTAGCCAGTTCTGAAGCATTTGCAAATAAACATCGCCGGTCACATTTCCTTCAAAGAAGAACGGGCCATGAAGAGGCTTCTTGGAGATGGCGCAGAGACACGTGGGATGGAGAGTCACTGAGGAGGTCACATGTGTGTGACGATATATTACAGACAAAGGATATGGAATAAGGGCAATATTAATAAACAAGTGGAGACCTAAAATATAGTGCGTGTGTTTATTTGGCAAGAGAAAGAAAACAATGACCATCCCGAAATATAACAAAATCTGTTTCAACAAACGATGTAATTCACATCAGAAATCTTGCAAAACGAATTCATAATCGTATATATATATATATATATATATATATATATATATATATATGTATATATATGTATAGGTGTAGACAAATATACACATACTTAAATATATATATTATATAATACATTATATATACATATATTTATTATATATATATATATATATATATTGTGTTGTGTGTGTGCCTTATAATTTAACACACTCACTGGTAAAATTTCCACTTATTTATTTTTTATTTTTCAAAAATTTTCTTTGCGTCTTGCAACCTTTTCAATAGTATATATATATATATATATATATATATATATATATATATATATACATATATATATATATATACATACATACATACATACATACAGAGAGAGAGAGAGAGAGAGAGAGTGAGTATCAAAGAATTCACTATAGGCTTCTGGCTTAGTGCGTGATTATAAATACCGTTGCTTACGTCACTAACGCAGATTACGAATCAGTTGCTAACAAATGCAAGAGACATCTATTCTCTCACTACACCTGTGTTATCTGGTCAAAAAAGTGCGTGTGCGCATGTGCATACTAAATATGCGTGTGTAGTGTGTTTCTATCTGCCTATTTGTGTTTAGTCAATATGTGCTGTGTAAATGGAACGTTATAAATAGAAAATCTTGGTTGGAAATTATTAGAAATGTGAATTTAATATTCATTTTCTGGAGTGGCCGAAATTTAAGATACGCACCAGGAGTGAAATAATACATGTGCATTTGTATACGCATTCATATGTATGTGTATACAATTCATATACAACCGCATCCGCGTATATATATATATATATATATATATTATATACACACACGTATATATGTTTATAGATATGCATGTATACTCGTGTTACACGTATGCAAATACATATGCTATGTGTGCCTATGCAAATACATATATTTACGCAGACCTAAACGCACGTGTGTGTGTGTATGTGTGTTTTAAAGAATATGGTGGCAGAAGAGAAATGAAATGAACCGCATTAAATTTAGCTGTAAATTTTGTATACGCTCTGCACTTCTGATTACACTGGGAGTTGCATGAATATATTGATGCAGAGAATCTGTCGACTTGCAAATTCTGAAAAGATTCCGAATTTTCTAGATTCCAGTGATTTAAACCGAATTAACTGAATGCCAGAATTAACTAGCATAATCTTAAGATTGTTTATTAGGTCTTTTAGTATTGTGCAGAATCTAAACGCCGCGTTAAAAAGTCATACACAATGCTGGAATTAAATAGGTTTTGGTGCGGTTTCTTTCGGTGTGTGGCTATTGTTGTTTGTCGTGATTATTATTTTACGTAATCCATAAAAAAGAATATCTTTCGGGAAGTACTAAAATATCACAGCAAAACACTCTCTATGGAAGCACGACTTCCTATAAAGGAGAGCTTTTCTAAAGAGTTTTTCCTTTCAGGGTATGGACATATAGATAAACAGACAGATAGATAGATAGATAGATAGACAGACAGTGACAGAGAGAGACAGATGGACGGACGGTTAGGCTAAGAAGTTCGCTTTATAACCACTTCATTTTCATTTTGGTCCTACTGCATGACGTCTTGGGCAAGTAAATGTCATGTATAATATTAATGAACCTTGCGTGTACGTTCATTGCATGTGCCGCCGGGTCTCCAACTCACGACTTTATCATCGTGATCCGAATATGCTAACAACTAAGACACGTGCCTTCACCTTATACATAAATGTGTGTGTGTGTGTGTGTCTCAGTGGCTAAAGCGTCGGACTTAAAATCGTGAGGTTGTGGTTCCCGGACTGAATTGTGTGTTATGTTCTTAAGCAAGACACTTTATTTCACGTTGTTCCAGTTCACTCAGTTATAGAAATGAGTTCAGACGTAATGCCAAGCTGTATCGGCCCTTGGCTTTCCCCTGGTCAACATTAGCGTCAGGGAAAGGTGAGGCTGGCGTGCATAGGTGACTGTTAGTCTTCAACAAAACAAACTTACCTTCATAACAGAAGGGGGTCTTTACTCTTTATACACGAATGCGCGCGCACACACACACACAGACACATATATATATATTATAGGGTGTTGTAGGATGTAAAACCGGAGTATTTTCGATGCAGCACTCAATCCGAGCACATAGCTATCTACACGCT
This sequence comes from Octopus bimaculoides, assembly GCF_046866305.1. Lineage (NCBI taxonomy): Eukaryota > Metazoa > Mollusca > Cephalopoda > Octopoda > Octopodidae > Octopus > Octopus bimaculoides. The sequence continues at coordinate 41,581,938 of NC_142946.1, forward strand.
CGAACCATAGCCACCAGAAGGATCGAAATTTTACTGGTTTCGAAAATTCCGATACATCACCAGAAAATACATTTTATAGGTTTTCTGAAGGGTAATAGATCATCGAAATACGAGGACGAGATATAAGTTTAGCACATCTTCAATTACCAATTATAATTGTTTCAGTAAAACTTCGTCTTTTTTTCCGAAGCAGTACCAAAACAGTTATACATGGTAAATAAAGATGTGCTAATCTTTTTCTTCGTCTCCTGATTCGTTCAGCGCCAAGCTACATGGCTCTCTTATCATTTTTCGTAGCAATAACGTAGTGAGCGAAAGATTTTCCATGATGTATCTGCAACAACGAAATAGGTTTTCAATGGACGTTATTGTTCATAAAATGTAGTATATATGGACATAA
>NC_142946.1:41587337-41592337 GCF_046866305.1 Octopus bimaculoides
TATATTCCGACCGACTTTTGTTGTAGATGCAACATCTCCAGGGTTAATATAAGTTAACTATTTTTTTTTTTCTATCCTCTGACGAGATTTTGCACCCAAAACTGTTTTCATTACTGGAATTTAATTTCGGCAATGCCGAAACAGCTGTAAGGTAACATGTTGAATTTTTGCAGTAAATAAATTATATTAACGCTACTTCTCCATTTTCTGGTGTTTTATACTTAAGCTTCTTACTTTAGGAATATTACTATTGTCAACAAAATAATAAGTAACACGCCAGTAATTCATTGGATATTTTCTCTTCCTTAAGGTGGTTATTTTAACCTATATTTAAATTTATGCATATATATATATATATATATATATATGTATACATGTATGTGTGCGGCGCATATATGCGTGTATGTAAGTATATATATGCATGTATACAGGGTGGTGTAAAAGTAGGTATACAGTTATGAAAAAAAAAAAAGCATACACAATACTCATTTATTTTTATCAAAAAAAATATTAAACGTTAGCCTCATTTTTGATATTTTCAATGTCATTAATCCTAATAATACATTTATTATAACTATAATAATACTTTTATCGTAACTGTTAATTTTTTCGATAAAAAAGTAAGTATTGTATTTGTTTTCTTTTTTTTTTTCATAACTGTACACCTACTTTTGCACCTCCACCCCTGTATATATATATGTATATCTGTTTATATCTAATTCTGTATGTGAATATGTGTGTGTGTGTGTATCTATCTGTCTGTGTTTGTCCAAAACCGTATGCTATACAAAAGCATCGTTCATGTATGAAGGACCGGTTGTCTGTATGTTTGCATATACATCTAGTTTGTTGACGCCATCGTCGTCGTCATCATTTGTAGAAGTAGTAGTAGTAGTAATAGTAGTTGTAGTAGTAGTGGTTGTAGTAGTAGTTGTGGTGGTGGTGGTGGTGGTGGTGTGGATGTCAGTATGTGTGCGGCGCATAAGTGAATCATGCTCATGTGTATTAATACGATGTATGAGTAAGCATGATCTGCTTGTTTTAATAAAACATCAACATCATCATCATCATCATCATCATCATCATCATCTAGACCACCATCATTGATATCACCGACAACAACAACAGCAACGTAATTTAATTTCAAGATTACTTTCAATCTAAAAAGGGATTATTAATGTAGCGTAATTTCGACATATCACTGACGTCTTATATGGATTAATAGATTAACAGAAGAATACAAAGATCTCTGTCGAATAAAGACAAATGAATAAGGATAAATGAACCCAAAGAAGATTAAAAGATATTGATCGATACATTTATTGATTAGGCGTAGTAACCATACTATCGATCTGAAAGATTAAGTTGCATTGATCGGAAACAAACTTGGAGAAAAACAACTTTCTTACTGAATGAGTCTGTTTTGTTATTTTCCTGTCTATCGTGTACAATGTGGAGTGTATATAAGACTTAAGTTGTATAATGTAGTATATATACATATACGCACACACAGACATATGTACATATACATACACACGGGCACATATATATATACATACATGTATACACACATACACCAATATACGGACCCACCTCGCACACACACACACACACACACACATATTCGATAGGTTTCTTTCGGTTTTCCTCTACTACATTCACTCGCACAGCTTTTGTCAGTCCGGGGTTATAACAGAAGACACTTGCTCAAGGTGTTACGCAGTGAGTCTAAACCCGGAACCATGCAGGCCGGAAGCAAGCGTTTTTAACACACACACACACACACACACACGTTTTGTTGACACTCAGTTAGAGAGTTTGTCCCGGGAAACTCGTTTCGCGGGGTAAATTTCATTTTCAGTTAAAAAAAAACGTATTTCCTTGGAAATATATATATATGTTCAGCATTTCTCTCTCATTCGTTCAACATAAAACCAACGATAGTTATTTATCTCAGCTAATTTTCGTTTTCATTACACATATTAAGCAACACTATTAAGATTGTCTTTGCTTTTCGTGTATGTCTAAGTCTGGCTCAAGTCAGAAAAGACACGATTCCATAGAGACAAACTCTGTTTTGGCTGCAACATGTGTTCACAGTTACTACTTTGAACCACAAACCGTGTACATGTTAAATGATGTATACTTGATCTTCCTAAACCTATTATTATTATTATTATTATTATTATTATTATTATTATTATTATTAAACTGCAAGGATGATTTTTGTCTTTTATCTTATCCGGATCGATCAAATAATTAAGAGTGAAATACAGAGGTCAGAGTTATCGATTATAGGCTAGCCCCAGAGAAACGGTAAATGTTTACCGTAGTTAGCAATAATTTGTATTACAACTGATGTGAATATTATGTAATGATTACCAATATTATCATATTATCATTACACACATAGCCGCAGACATACGTATATATACGTGTTATGCATGCACACTCACAAACACAAAATACATAAATCCTTATGCGAGGGTGTATACATACGTGTATATATATATATATATATATATATACTTTCAGATAAATAATAATATATATATAAATAAATTTGTTTCAGCATGACCGCAGCCACTTGGCTGAAACACATAAATAAATAAATAAAATAAATAAATATATATATATATATGTATGTATGTATGTATGTATGTATGTATATAAATTAGTTTGTGTATGTGTGCGTGTGTGTATGCATGCATGTACATATATATGTAAAAAAACCATACACATTTGTATCATAAATGTATGTATGTGCGCAACTATACATAGATCGAAAGGGAGAGGGAGGGATATTTTATTTATACATCGGTATATATACGCGCCCACACACACACACACACACACACATGTATAATATTTAACTACACAGACATACACATATGTATAGAAAACATATACGCATGCAAACTCATTTGCATACACACAAATATACGCACACATACACGTACTCTCTCTCACTCACTCTGTCTGTGTGTGTCTCTCTCTCTCACACACACACACACAGGGTACACGGTCAGATATGAAACCAGGTCAGATATATGTTTTCCAATTAATATTGATCTTAATTATATTGCCACTACAAGGTTTATTTCTTATTCGTTTCAAAAGGCGGAAACTGCACCACCGAGTCTTACCCCCCAATATACATCTAACGACCTTCCATTGGTCTGATATCCTTTTGTTGCATCTCATGTTTATGCAGGACCTCTAAGTGTCTATGAAATCTCCAAGGAAATCGGTGTGGCTGCGAAAACGGAAATATACTGTTGGCAATGCGGCGTAACGTTTGCAAATTGTGTCCTGATTGAAAACCTAAATTAATAGTATTTGTTGTATGCAAGAATTGTGTGTATGCTTGTGTGTGTGTATGTGTGTGCTTGCCTTTGTGCATGTGTACGATGTGTATTTATGTATGCGTAAATAGATGCGCGTGTGAATAGAAAGTATATGTGTATACATACGTGTGTGTGTGTGTGTGCGCGCGCGCGCTTGTGTGCGTGTGTATATAGATGCGTGTGAAGTGAATGTTTGTGAATGTATGGGTATGAATGTGTATGATGCATAAGAATACGTAAACACACATGTGTGTACAAATAGAAAGTATGTGTGTAGATAGATAGATAGATGCGTGTATAAATGTCTGTATTGATATTTATGTGTGTGTAGATTATACATATAAAACACGGAATTATAAATATATATGTGTATATATATATATATATATATATATATACATATATATATACATATATATTGCTGTATTGTCATATGTACAGGCACACAGACATACATACAAGAATATACATATGTACATGTGTGTGTGTGTATGTGTTTGTAATTATGAATTCTACACAATCGAATGCTTATGAGGCATAAAGACTTGAATCATACATACATACAGATGTATAATGTAAATGACAAACACCACTCTTACATATACACGCCGTATGTGTGTTCTGCTTGTCTATGTATTTGTGTATATGTAGGCTTGTATGTATATACATAAATATGTATGTTCATTTGTACATGTATGTATAGATGTGTGTGTATGTATATATGCATTTAATCGCATGTATGAATATATGTATGTGCATATGTGTGTGTATATATATATATATATATATATATATGACTGTAAACGTGTGTGTGGAAATATGTATGAATATGAATAAACGTATGCAAACATTTGTGGACACACATACACACACACACACATATATACATGTATGTATGTGTATGTACGTATTTATTTATACGCATGTTTCTTTATCTATGAAGAAATGTGTGAGTTTAAATATATATATATATATATATATATATATATATATATATATATATATATATATATATATATATATATATATACATGTACGAACAGATAATACACACACATACACACACACACACACACACAAGGAAATACTTTTGTGTGTCTGTATGTGTGTTTATGTGTTAGATAGCTAGATGTACATAACGAGATATTATATTCATAATTCCTCTGTATCTAGATATAATATATAAATTTATATCATTTTATCTATAGTAAACGCTTATTTCAAACTCTAATTTCTTCCCGACAGCTAAATCGAATAATTAATTTAAAATATTGATTTATTTTCATTTTTTAATTAATTATTGTCATTTTTTTAATTAATTATATTTAACCTGTTTTATTTTATTGTATTTTGTTTTATTTTGTTAACTTTTCATACATTAGGAGTCGGATTTCTGTCTTTTTGTCCCTCGGATGTCTTTCTGTGAATTCATGATTTGTTTGTTAAAATTTGTAAATGGAATTTCTAGAGTGAAGTACTAGAGACTATTTAAAGGGGCGAACTGTTATTATGAGAGAAATGAGTAGATTGCTGGCATTATGTAATGAGAGACACACCTTCTGCATGGAAAATAAGTGTTACCACATTGAATGCAGTGAACTTCAACAATCTGTTCAGAATATAGTCATGCGGTGAAGTATAGAAAATTTTAGA